>NW_009628259.1:572-56692 GCF_000690535.1 Cariama cristata | reverse complement strand
TCTCTCAGCCTGTCTTCATAGGAGACGTGCTCCAGCCCTTGGATCATTTTTATTGCCCTCCTCTGGACCTTCCTCAACAGGTCCATGTCTCTTCTGTGCTGAGGGCTCCAGAGCTGGATGCAATACTCCAGGTGGGGTCTCACCAGAGCGGAGTAGAGGGGCAGAATTACCTCATTCAACCTGCTGGCCACACTTCTCTTGATGCAGCCCAGGATGTGGTTGGCCTTCTGAGCTGCGAGTGCACATTGCTGACTCACGTCTAGCCTGTCATCCACCAGCACCCCCAAGTCCTTCTCCTCAGAGCTGCTCTCAATCATATCACCCCCCAGCCTGTACTGATGCCAGGGGTTGCCCCTACCCAGATGCAGGACCTTACACTTAGCCTTGTTAAACCTCATGAGGTTCTCCACCTCTCAAGCTTGTCCAAGTCCCTCTGGATGGCATCCCGTCCCTCAGGCTTGTCAACAGCACCACTCAGCTTGGTGTCACCCGCAAGCTTGCAGAGGGTGCACCTGATTCCACTGTCTGTGTCATTGATGAAGATATTAAACAGTACTGGTCCCAGCAAAGACCCCTGAGGGACACTGCTTGTCACTGGCGTTCATCTGGACTTTGAGCCATTGACCACCACCCTCTGGATGTTGACGGTTGTTTTGTTTTTACAAGATTGAACTGATGTAAAAGCAAAGAGAGAAAGAAAACCATTTTGCAGGATCTTCAGAACTCATAAATATTGGTGAACTCACCATAAGCTGCACATGGTTGGCACATTTACATAATCAATCTCTTACGTGTCATCTATACAAAATAAACATAGCGTACTGGCTATTTACGTTAAGAAAGAAAAAATTAGTTTCAGTTTTAATGAAACCATGTTTCCTTGACTACAGAGCCCCCAGTTTTCTACTGATGGGGGAAAAAAAGACAATTGTCCGGCCCACTATACTTCAGGGATAATTTTAAGCTAGTAAATTTTTGCACCAGCCCTTTCTCTTGAGAAATTCAGATCTGTGTGTGCATAGCACAGTGCTTTTGTTTAATAACTCACTAACTAAATAAATAAGGGCAAGCTTAAGTTAAATATAAAACTGAAAAAGCAGTTCCTAAAGGATACCTAGTTTTATCTGAGAGTAATTCAGATTCCCTGAATTTTAGAAAATTCCAAAACCTTTCAAATGAATGTGTATATATGATGAGCTTCTTACCTTTATCTCTAGTTTTTCATTTAACTGGGAATCAAAGGTAACCTAAATTGCAAAAGGTTTGTTTTCTATTCTTTAGGAGACACTCCAGAGTCCTGGTCATATTTAGATTTGATTGTTTTCAAGGTCATTTTTGGAAAGAAACTTTTGCCTGAACAGTTTATTTACCTTAATGCATAATCCTGAACATAATTTCTCTTGTTGCTTTTTCTGCAGGATTGTGGAAAAGGGTTACTACAGTGAACGAGATGCTGCTGACGCTGTTAAACAAATCCTGGAGGCAGTTGCTGTGAGTATTATGTAGCATCATGTGCTCAGCACCTAATCTTTCACCTATAATAGCTCAATACTTATATATGAAAGAAGCAGAGTTTGCTGGAGACAGTCCACACAAGTTCCCTCCTATAATTAATTTTATATTGATTTTTTTTTAAGATAGTGACACTTTGAAGGGCAAGAAGTGACTTTGGCTGGCAGTCAGCAATACATTTAATGCTCCAAGTCATCTGTTACGGTGGAGTGCATGCTCTGTCCAGTCTTAGAAACCTGTGGAGTTTAGCACTGATCGTTTTAGCCCCAAAAGTAGTTTGAAATCACTGGCACTTGTGTAGTCTCTTGTTCATTTTTAGTCACAATAATTTATTTGGAACCTTAAACAAAAGAGAGTGCATTATTTTTCATCTCAACTTGAAAGGATAATAGAGTGGCTGAACATGTTAGCTGGTGTAAAGAGTTAGAAGAATTTCAGTCAGAGACTCCTGCAGAATGTTGCCATGAAAATAGCTACAGGATTTTATGAGTTACGCGATTTTACTTTGTGAAACTAAGATGTTAGCAAGGCCTAAGGAGAGATAGATGCTGAAGATTTTGCCTTCTGCTGTGCCTGGCGCTCTGACTTCAGAGACAGCAGGAGATATTTTGGATTTTATCCAGTGGCAGTGCGTGGTTTTCTGCAGCAGATGTTTGAGGTGGAGGAGCCAAGTAGCAGAAAGACTGCAAAGATCTTGGAGCAGACACAAGTGCTCAGAGGTGTCCAAATAGTGCAGATGGGATGTGGCTGACTTTCAGTGTTTTTCCAGACAGTCAGACTTTTCAAACAAAAAGCAACTGTTGATGACATGGGAAAAAGAGAGGTCAGCCTGAAGGGCTCTTTTGAAGGATAGTAGTGGTCAGGCAGGATCTGTACAGAGATGCATCTCATCCACGGAGATGCAGTGTTGAAAGAGCTGTCTTCAGGAAAGGGTTGGTGGTGATGGTTGACCTCTGTGGAAGGTACCTAGAAGTGAGGAAAAGTTAATGTAGTTAGAGCAGTAATGTAATTATTCAGAAGGAACAGGTCAACTTGGCCATATTTACCTGGGATAGTAACAAAATACCCCATTGTGAAGAACTCCTATAAATCATGGTTTGTTACTATTTTTAAGCCTGTTCACACTGAATAAGGTGTGAGAACTGGTGTTTACTGTACTAACCAGACATACTGCAAGACTATCATGTTCACTTCATGCTACTTTCTGAACGATGTGATTCTTACTGAGTCACTCTCATCCAAAGTAATCTAAATTATGTATTTAAGTTTAGAACACAGCATAATGCATTTGCATAAACTTCTTAAAATTGGGTCAGATGATTATTTTATGACCAATTCTTTCTTCCAGTGGAAGTGCCCCAGTTAAGATGGTTCTACATTATTTATTGTTCTTTTGCAAAAATGATGATTAGCTTTTGCCGAAAGATGTTTCAGAACATGTTTCAGCTGTGTGTTTTAAAAGCCAGGAACCAGATGAGGATCTTCAGCTTCTATGAATTATAATAACTTAGTTGAAATCAATGGAGCAGTGACATACAAAAGCTAAAAAGCTGACCTTTATATGAGCATGCAATAATTTGGATTTTTATAGATCCTGTACTAGATTCCTATCTTGGATGGACTGTTTTGACTTTTGCTCTTACAGCTGATATTGAACATCTAAGCCAAAGCTGGCAAAGCTGTGGAAGTGGCAGTTCCCAACTTAGGAACTTTGCAGCCCAGCTGAAATACTTGATAGATTGGGACTGTATACTTGACAGAATGGCATTTGTGAGCAGAGTGGGAGTTATTGTTAGAGACTGGAAAATACTGCTGCAGCAGACAAATCTTTCCAGAATAAAAGGAAATGTATCCATAGATCATTCTTAGAACAAAATAATTGTACAATCCCCTCAATAGACCACGCCAGTGAATACCCTCCAGGCACCAGGTAGGCATTTTGACCTCTGCAATTTTTAGAAATTGGTCTTCGCAAAAGAAGCATTCAGCTTTCCATTTGCTGAACTCTCTTCAGCTAGTCTATCGACCTGTTTTATTAATCCCTTGTTAAGGTCTGTTACTGTAGTAATGGATCTGTCGTCACAGTGGATCATTGACATGAGGAGGTATTGTATCTTCATTTAGCAAAGGTTTTTTTTGAAACACTTCTAAAGGATTTAATCAAAAGTGTAAAGTGGGATTTTAAAAGCACCTAAGCATTTTTGTTCAATTCCTTTTGAAATTGTTGAATCAAATTTAAAAAAAAGACTCCCATAAAGCTTCTAGGTATATCTGTTTCTTGTAATATCTGGATACCTGTAAGCCTACCTCTAACTAGCTTATCAAGAATTAAGCAAGCAGTCAGAATAACACATAGAAAATGAATCATAATCTTCCAGGTCACAAGCCAGTGTAATCATATCAGACATCTGTCCTCCCAAGAACAGGGAAAATAACAAGAACACTATTGTTTTGCGGACGACTACATCTATTTCACCATTTTCCGTGATTTTTCTCTCTGCTGGTTACATCTGATCCAGTGTTTCCAGTCCATGATTGTATTTGCCCTTAGTGGGAACAAATTGCATTTTTTCTCTCTCTTCCACACCTTTGCCTTTTCCATTATTATTCCATGGTTGTTCAAGATGGGAGACAGCTTAATTCATAAGATAAAAGGCTTATACAAAACTAGGGCAAACCAGTATTCATCTTTTTAGCTCTTTTGCTGCGCTGTTCAGAACAGGTAAGGAGGTTTTGTTGCTACCCAACATCTCAGAACAGGGTGAATTTTATTCCTGAGAGAGGATGCATTTGAGCGCAGTCTCTCTTGGGACATCACTGTCCTATCTCTCCTTCTCAGAGGATCAGTTGTATACAGTGTCATTGTCTTGCATGCTTATTGTGGTAGCGTTGATGAATGCTGGTAACATTAATGAATTTCCACATGCAGATGTCCTGATGTGCCTTCACTGCCTTACTTGCAGAATGAGTTATTGATGTTACGAAATTCAAATAATCCTTGAAATATTGGTCACAAAAAGACACTTAGATGGTTTTTCTATAAGAGACATCTACTTTTTAGCTGGTCAAACTTAAGAAAATGACACAATTTTTTTTTAATGTGTACTTTCAAAACCTTTTATTTGTCACTACAAATAAACTGTGTTCCTTCTTACCTACTTTGCATTAGTGTCAAAGTGATAGGTTTCTGCTTGAAGGCTAAATTACTCCTTTCATTATATTTAAATTTGAAATTATTTTTAACAGTTTACTTTCTGTAATTAGGGTAGTTACTAGCATACCTTCTATATGTACTTTTGAACTCATGCAGCAGTCTCTTAAGTTAATTTCTCATCACATTGTATAATAGGTTGTTTGCTTATGACTGGCTATTATCTTGTCTAGATAGGAACATTTTCCTGAAGCTGTATGTGGCACCCTCTCTGTTTTCATTTCTATTTTTTATTTCAGTTTTCTGCCACTTCATGCTTCATTGTATGCCTGCATTTCTATTCAGTTCCTTGTGAGCTTAAATTCACAGGGAGCGTGCTGAATTCTGAGCTGTGATTGCAAAGACTGAGGGCACTTAGCCACTTGCAGGTTTGAGAGGGAAAATCTAGATTAAAGATTTCTGTTCATTTCAGTGAACTTTGATCTGTCCAATAATGAGCTGTATGATAGTAGGTAAGATCCTACCGCAAATGTGCAGCTTGCAAGTATATTTTACAGACCCTGAGGCACCGGTGTGTCTAACAACTAGAGCTTAGACCAAATGAGGTAACCAGACTTTTAAAGTCTGGCTGAGACCCAAGAGAATTGATTGAAATATTTGGGGGTTTAGGTATTCAAAGAAAAGTGGTCATTAGCTAAAGATTAAGAAAAAGTTTCATTTTTTCTGTACAATCATTGAGTTAGTGCTTGCTGGAGATAGAGGTGATCAACGATTTTAGTTTTAGCCACCAGCTACAAGGTGAACTTAACCAAGGTATAAACGTCACAGAATTCTGAAATTTTGAACAAGGCATATGTGTTATATTATCAATATATACTTAGCTAGACCTGAAAAGGCATATTGTTAAGAAGAGTGAGTGTATTTAGACAAATAGGGAAGAACTATGGGGCTCAGTTCTGTAGAAAATGAAATTAAATTCCACAAAAGAGAATGGTATTACAACACAGGATAAAGACCTGTGTAAAATAGTAACAAAATTTGAGAATACTGTGGGTAAGAGGAGGAATCTTATGCATGACTGTAGATATTGAAGAACATTGACTTCCTCTCTTTAGAGGATTTTGCAGAAGATTTCCATTTTAATAGAGGAGACTGTATTCATTGAATTCTGGAGTAAAAGTTTACACATGCAGGGTTTGTTTAAAACGCAAAGCATTACAGCGTTTATTGCAAAAAGCAAAGCATTACAGCATTTATTGCGAGCAGATTACATGCATACCGACCCCACAATGGATATCAAGACCAGGCTCAACAAACAGTTCCCCAGTGGTGTCACTCAGGCACGAGGCATAACAGGCGTCCCTATAGAGGCAACGTTGTCCTCGCTGTTGTATCCACCGTCCCCCGAGCCCCTGCTCAGTATTTGTCCATGCTGGGACCCACAATCATTCTGGCACGTGTGGCCAGTACGTGCTGCAAGGATCGCTACGCCCTGCCCCTAGAGACATCTGTTCACCACAGACCATACTGTTGTACAGGGGTGTGTACAGGGGTTCGCCATGGTGTACAGGGGGGTGTACAGGGGGGTGTACGTGACTGTGGGCTGCGGTTAGTCGGTAGTCCTTGTCTTAGCGTAATCAGCCACATCGTTTCAGAAACAGTCCTTGTTAGTTCTTGGTTGGCTTTCGCACTGTGCAAGGTGTTCCAGGGTTGTAGTCACGTATTCCCCCACTCGCTCCCCACCAGGTGCATTTTGTCCTTCAGTGTTTCATTATGGACCATAAATTTCTTATATACTATTACAGATGCATTTGCACCTTCAGGTCTCTCCCCATTCCCTGATGAATCCTGAGTATTTTCCGTTCTCCGTCTGGCAGTAGGGAGTGATTTTCTGAGTCTGTTCCTGGCATAAGTGTTGTTCAGGGTACGGTTAGGAAACAGCAGTTGTTCTGATCTAAAGCTACCAAAAACGCAGCAATCTCTGCTTTTCTGGTGGGGGAAGAAGGGGAAATGTAAAATTTTGTCAAATTTTCAGAATATTTGCTCAAAAGTGGTATTTCAGTAACTTGCAGATTTAGGCCAGATTCAGCTTGTTAATTGAGTATGCGGTTGTTAGAAAAAGAACCAATGCTTGATACTGTAAGACAAGAAAGAATTTGCTGTTCTGGCTGCAATTCTGTGCTAAGGATTATGATGTCGTATTGTGTTCCCTGACAGCATGGTCCACTTTTGCCATTCTCCTTCTAACCCACCAACAGGAACAGGAGGAAAAGTGCAGAGATTGTTGGCTTTCAGATTTAACACTTGCATTCCAGCAGACTTCATTTTGGGAAATTTGCGTTGCAACATTTTGGAAGAAGGGGCAGATGAATGCTAAGTTCAAAAGAGGCACAGCAGCTATCTGTAGTTAAAAGCACCATTTACAATGAAATTGGGGAAATGCTTGTATTTGTTCTTTTTTAGAAGAAAAAAAGTTTGTCAATATGCAGGAGAAATTCTGTATTACTTTTGTGGTAATTCATGCAGAGAAAAAACACAACATAGAAAACCTAGACGCTGGATCAGTGTCCTTTCTTTCTGCTAATTCTTCAGCTCTTTCCCACCACTGAGGTGGCGTGGAGAGCTGTTAGCCTTAAGCTTGCATGGGAGATAAGGATTGCTCACAGAAACTGAACTTGAACCTTCAGGGAGATGTGATGTCGATACCTGTATCCCTGAGCTGCAAGTAGTTCAGAGCAGTTAGTGCCGGTGACCCAAGACATTCAAGAACTGTCCTTGTTCATTCTGATTTTTGTAGCGAAGCAGATCTTGTGGGATTTGGTGCCCTTTTTTAATGGATGAAACACAAGAACAAAGACCTTAGTATACCTTTTCCATATAAGATTGTCAGTTGTAATATCTTGGAAAACTGACTGTGTGGATATATTGTTTTGCCTGCCAGGTTTCTCCCTATATATTTGTTTTTGTTTGTTTTACACTTTGTCATATAATGCATGGGGTGGTTCTGGACTTCAGTCACGTCAAATGGGCTGCAGGTGGAGGACACGCAAGATGTGATTATGAAGTGCCTTATTGTCACATGAAGTCTTGACTGGGGCTGTAATGGACACCCTATCTCCTGACCATGTTTTTGTAATATTATCTTCATGTTTGCCAGCTAGTTTACTCTCAATTCAGCAACTGTGACTGGAAAACTCCTACTAAGATAATTTTACCCACCAGCAGTCTTTGCTCTGTAATGTCCTTCTGTTATCAAACCTTGTTCAGAGTGCTTCCTAGCTGTCCATCTAATCTCCTAAAACTGCGGTTGTGAAGGAAAACCAGAACAGGTACAAAACTGTACATGTTTCTAGGCTTCTTCATAGCAACCGTTAGTGTTAGCTGCGGGTATTTCAGATAATCCTCCTGTTGTCAGGAAGAGTACTGGGAGACAAAAATCTTTGAACTTCCCTGGACCACATGAAAGGGAGAAGAACCTGTTCCAAGTGGAGCTGTCCTCCTTTGGCATCCTGTCACCTTGAAGAGTAAGATGAAACCAAACCAAACCAGAACACCCTTTCTGCCCTTTGCGACTGGGCAATATTTTCTCTTGGCTTGCTGAGAAGGATAAAGAGGAAAACCTACTCTTCTGTGTGACTGGCCACGTACTCAGTACTCAACCTGGCTTGCAGTGATGGCTTGGGGTAGCTGTAGCATTGACACTGCTGAATGCTCTTCATCCAAGAAGCAGTAGTAATTTCATAACACTATTTGTTCCTGTCCTATCCTGTTCAAGATAAATACCAGGGGAAAGGCTTTTTCAAATAGCATTCAAAGGTTAGGACTTACGCTTGCTTTACAGTGTTCAGTAGTGATATGGTGAAGAACATGGTGGCTTTTAATCTTGGGAATTCACAAGTGCTGTGTAAACACCCATGTGTGTTTAGACTTGAGCCGTTTTCCATTTTGTGGTAGGGATGTAACTTGTGAAGAAAAAGGAGCAGATGGGTCCAGCAATCTGTAATAGGTCCTGTCATGTTTTTTCAGAAATGTCTTCTGAGGGATAATCCATTGGCCTTCTATAGTCTTGTTTTGGAAATCTTCATGGGGACATGTGAAGAGCTTTCTGTGTAACTTTCTATATTTTTATTAGTATTTGGTCCTTCTTGTGAGCTTGTCATAAAGGCAGTGAAACTACAGAGGATCCAATGGGTCAGTGGGTTTAATGGAAGCCTAAATTTAAAAATTTCCATATATATAGGGAACCTTTTGGCATTTGTTCTGTTTCAGGATTTTTAGAGGCAAATGAATTTATGTTAAAGATAACTGTAGCAAACTAACATAAAATTAAAATTACTGTATATTCAAGTTCTGCTGTGTTTCTCAAAAATTTTTCAGAAAACCTAAGTTTTTATTAATGTTAAGACAGCTGCATTTTTAGAAAACATTAGTGAATGATAAGACTTTGACACAACTGGACATATGCAGAGTTTGTTGCTGTTAGCTAGATGTAAATCATTTTACTCAAATGTGAAAGTGATATTGACTGAAGAATTACAAAAACAAATTCTGGAATATTCCCACAGTACTGAACTGGCCAATAGGAACTGAGGACAGTGGAACCATCCCTGTAAAGAAATTTAGCAAGATCTCTAGTACCAGTTAAAAATTGTGGTCATTTCAGAAATGTGGCCTGAAATAACAAGGCATGCAACCTTTTCCAAGTCCCCTCCTCTTATTGACATCTTTTACTGGTACTTTGCACTGTATTTACAGAAAAAAAGAGTCCCATTCTTAATATTCAGCCATTGACACAGAAATACAGGAGAATACTGAATTTTTAATTGTAAGAATTAAGTTAGATGCCAAATATTTTGAAGCTATTTAGATCAAGAGTTGAAGATCTATCAACTGAACATTAACTGCAGCAGTATTTGTGCACTCATTCATCATGTTCCATTACTTCCTGTAGCTAGTACCTTTAGCTATGATCACTCCTAGCAGCATACTTAAAGAACTGTTTTTTTGTAAAATATTGCCTTTGCTTACAAATTGCTAATGTCAAAAATTTCATGTTAAGGACATCTGCATGTCTTGTGGCAGTAGGCCTTGCTCAAATTGTGCATGTGAAGCTCTGCAGAGTTGTGTAGAAATCAGATATATGCTTTTATCCATTTCCAGTTAAATCCCTAGCTGGAATTATGTTTAAGTGGATAAGAGATTTGCTGCTGTACATGATATGTAAGCATGCCGTACATAAATCTAAGAGCAATTTGAAAATTATACTGAGAACATTGGCTTTTTATTCAAATAAATTTACTAAAGTGCATATAAATCTCTAATTACAAATTGGGCTCTGTCATCTATTAAAGCATTGAAATTATTACTGTTATTTGGTATTTTCTTTTGCTTAACTGAAAGATATTTTATTTTCTGTAAATAAAAATTAATGTAGAACTTAAGACTTTGTACATCTTTCTGACCTAGGAAGTGATAATAACCTTCACCTGAAGTGGTTTCCCTATACTCAAGGACATAACTGCATAGTTGCATTCTCTAGGCAAAGTACGTAAAAATTGATGTTATCAATGTTATTTTGTGAAGTCCTGATTATTCTAAAGGCTGTAGGTGGCAGAAGGGAAGGAGAGCAGGCAGGTTCCACACCAGCCCTGCTGGCCAGTTTCGCAGCCCTTGCATCTATTTCTGTTTCCCATCAAGGCTGTGCCCAAAAGCAGTTTCTCTAATCAACTGCCTGCCTTTTCTCAGTCACATGCAACATGCCAAATTGCCTCTCTCCCCTGCATCCACACATATCAACATATGATATGTTTCCAACTATCTCGCTTAGTTAAAAAAGCAACATAACAGAATTGCTTTCTTTTGTATTGCATCTTTTTTAGATTCAAAGCAATTTACCTAGTACACAAGTCACTTTTAACTTGTATATGATTGAAGATCAAACAGATGTCCTGAAGAATATATTCTAATGTGTAAGCCTCCATAATGGCAGCTTTATCTACTTGTATTAAGTGATAAAATTATATATACTGTGTGGATGGCATGAAATTATATATACTTGCCATATTATTCTCAACATGACAGTAGTCGTAATGATTACTATGTATATAACAATTGTACTTCGTGAGTTATAAAGAAGTGACTGGCCTGAAGATGAATATGCAAGTGAAGCGACTTTCAAAAAGTCTCAAAGCAACATTTCTTTGTTATGCAAATTAATACAAGGGATGTCACAGCAGATACAATGGTTGTGCTAACTGATTTAACAAAGTTTGGATAATTGACAGGTATTCTGAAATCCCTGTGAAGCCTTGTCCTGAAAGAAGGTATGAGATGGTGACAAAATGGGATATGATTATAGGGATAGCCTACTGCAAAGGGTTTTGCAGTGCACTTGAAATAACAGCAAGGCAAGAGAACATGTATAATCATAATTTTACTATTTATAGTCATTTATGCTTATAAAAGTATAATTATATTTGTGTACACAAATCACAGCATGAGAAAAAAAAACGGAGATTAGTCTCCATAATGAGGCGTATACTGTCTGATTTGATCTTGCTTGTAGCCTCTTGAAATCTCATAAACACCCACTTTAATAGTGATTGTAGTAGACTGCAGAATAAAGAGGTTCTAACAATATTTCTAAAAAGGACTTCCATAAAAAATATGCCTCATATGCATAATAAACCCTATATATCAAGGCAGGGTGTCCGACAGAGAGAAGGAATGAAATAAAGGGAGAATCTTTTTGTTTGCTTGCATATACCTTCTCGTAATTGCAGTCAGTGAAGGCAGGCAGGACCAATGATTGAACTGATATCAAGGTATGTTTTGCAGGGCAATTATATACATTCTTCACTTGAATCTGAACTATGAGTGTTGCCATGGACATGGCATACACCTTAATGGCTTATAGGGAGTAACAGTATCCATCCTAAGGCATTGTTGTTTGGTTTTTTTTAATCAAAAAAATAATTGCCATGTGATGTATTTCAGGCACAAAGTGTTTGTTTCTTCAGAATTTGTTTGTGAGGCTTGAAGGTGAATCATCTCGAGGAGGGGTGATTTAACACGTCACGTACAGAGATGATTCCATGGAAGCTGGGAAATCGTGTCAGCCTTTTCTTCCATTTGATGACCACATTTTAACAAGGGCTTTGTGAGTGTCCCGGGGAGACCTTTCTAGCACATTGCTGTCAAGAACAAATAAGCAAGTAGGTAAACTGTCAAGTTATGTAAGAAGCCTATTGAAGGGCTGCCATTGCCTGGGAGAGGAATGCATTTTTGTCCTAAATGTGCTATTTCTAGAGCAATGTTAAGTAATGGTTTCATACACAGGATAATCTGTTTAGAGGGTGAGGGTGTTTTGGATGAGTAGCTTCATCATTTTGCTGGTTTACATTAATTTGTTGTTCTTGTTTGTTGTAAACAGATTTAAAACTAATTTTTCATGTTAATGAGGTATTTAAATTGTTGGAAGGGAAACAGAGTGGGTTTTATTATCACACCAGCCTGATTTCTCAGTACCTTGATTCAGAATTATTTTGTCAAAAACATTTTTAGAGGCCTGTTTTAAGCTGAGTGCAAAGCTCTTTTTGCAGCACCCAGAGAAAAGAAGCTTTACAGTCAAAAGAGTCTGGCAATGCTGCCATCAGCAATAAGGAAATGAGGGTATTGTATGTGCTATTATCTTTAATAAAGGAAATGGAACAAGCACTAATGATCATGCTGGTAGTGTATTACAGTTAATGTCCAGTGCAGCAAAAAGTCTGGGTCATATTTGGTAAGTTGTTATTGTCTTAAATTGTGCTTTCGTCTAAGTAAGGTGTCCTTCTCTCATTTTGGAAACAAGTTACTACTGTATTAATTTTGAAAAATATTTGGAAATAGCAATGAAAGTGATTAATTAGTTCTTGTTTTAACTCACAGCACACCACAAACACAGTACCAAATACTGCTGTTTTCAAGCCAGTGCGTGCAGTTGATTTTTGTTCCAAGAGACTGACATTTACAGCGAAGTTGTTGTATAAGGACTGATTAAGGACTTGAGGATTTGACTTCTTCTCAATTCATCTCAGGCAAATGGGGAATTTTCCTGTACCTTCATTAATTAGAGGGTTGTTGAAAATACTGTATGAGGAGAGTGCTGACCCAGTCCAAAGGCTGGGTCTGTCTGCCAGTTCAACTGATCTTTGGGGCATCACTGGGCGACGGTCTGGCCATCCCCTTTAGAGGGGGAACAGCCGGGCACAGGAACACAAGCTCTGTGCCAGCACTGGGCGTGAGTCTTGGGTTTAGACAGGTACCCATTTCTCTCCTGTATGTTACTGAGCACATTGTTAGCAATTAATAAAGCAAGTAAAGGGAAAAGACTGCCTTTATCTCAGATGTTAGCCTACTAATACTCCTTTTTTATTATGATTTTTATTGCATGTATCATGCAAACTGTCATGCAGGGACATGGCATCCAAATATCTATCCCTATGGAATGTAAATAGTACGCAGTGTGTATCTAAAAAATATACATGTCACTGTAGGAGCCTGGCAGAGCTTTGAAGGCTTCTGAGCTGGAGAAGCTCCTAAAGCATTCTGAGAGCCTTGCATACTGTGTAGGAACAGTAAAAAACTAGCAATTGGATGCTACAGAAGGGGTCAAGAAGGATTCATGGCAGATCCCAGTGAAGATTGAGGAGATCTTGCCTTAGAAATTGCCCTAGGGGAAATATCAAAGTAGAAAACCACCCAGCTGTGCATGAGTAGATAGAGGAGAAACACTAACTGGCACTGCAGGAGTGTCACTAATAACTACTGCTCTTCATACAAACCATGTAACCTTAGTAAAGTGACAGCTGTGTGGACAGATATTGCATTATTTCTCTAAGGGCTAAAAGGCGTCTAGTTAAATCTTACATTAAATTCCCTAAAACTTTTCTAAGATTTGAGGAAACATATAGAGGTTTACTGAATTCTAGGGAATTCTTTTTCAGGAGCATAGGCCTTATTGCATAGTGCCTGAATGTACTGCACAGCCAGTGGGAGTTCAATTTCTGGGCATTGAGAAGTTTGATTGTTTGGTGAACAGTGCTGGATGTGGGGGTGTTGGTGGATTTTCTGACAGAAGTTCTTGTACAATAGTAGTGATGGGCAGCAGCTGCAGTGTAAACAAACAACATATTTCATTATTGGAATGCGCTTTTCCAAATACCCTGCTCAGCTGAGTCCATCTGATAGGCAGCAATAGCAGAAAATCAGTGTGCCGTCAGTTAGGAAGTAGACATACACATCTTTTATTGCTTGGATTTTGAAATTACTTTGTTGTACCATTGTGGTTTCCTATCTATAAAGTATTAACAGATTACATAATTATTATTATAATTTATGGTAATAAAATATGGTAATTCTCAATTTTATTTCAGTGTGCAAAATATAGTAACTGTAGAGCTAGGTACCATAAACTATCAGGGCTCCAAGTCAGTCCTTCTTCTGGCATCTGATTATGCCTGGTTCACTGACGTTCTTGTATCTTTCTATGTGACACATTGCTGCAAGTTTTTATGTTGCTATAAAGAACTTTGAAAGACATGCAATAAAAAACTCTCACAGTTTTAAAACCTTAAAATTATGTCCTTCATTTAAAAATGAAGATTTAATCTAAAACTCTGTTATGATGTGATACAATGTACTATGGAACATTGTTGCTAACAAAAAATTCAACATGGTTTTCTGTGCAGATGCAACATCCTAGAATATATTTGCATGTGTGGCTGTCTGGAAGGATGAATAATTGAGTAGAGTCACAAACTAGAAACTTTAAAGCTCCACATTTCTCCTAAATAAGAGTTCTCTCTTCCTGGAAGTGTACTTCATTGAGTTGGAGCACTACATGAACTTTCAAATGTATACTGAAAGTGCACCTTGTCTTGTAGTCTTTCCCATAGTGACAGGACTAAAAAGATCTCTTTTCTCTTCCTGGCTGCTTAATTTTTGCAACCTAGGGGGAGAGATGGTTGGTAAAATCTCAAAGGTGTTAGTTTCCTGTAAAATGTAGTTGAAATTAGTCAATAGGCTGAAAAATTATTACTGGGAGGAAACAGACAGACTCCTTACATCTCCTTCCTCGAAAAAGGGAGGCTAGAAAACACAAATAGGATGCTGCTAATGTCCTGAAGAGCAGACCTGTGGAAACAGGATTTCCCTCCCCTACTGTCTTCATCTCAGTCCTTGTTTTTACTTCTGAGATCCTCCCTCTTACTTCATTTCTCATTGGAAATCGAAAGCTGGGAGGACCAACAAGCAGACAAATGCTGGTTCACTGCCAGAGGCAGCCAAAGCACCTCAGCTCCCCACCTGATATGAACTGACCGTCGCTTGGTGTCGAGCCACCGACAGCCCCTTGGAGAGGTGCTTGCACCACTCGGCCGCTGCTTCTGCTTTGAATTTGCAGGGGTCCTGCCAGCACCGTGCAGCAGCAGAGGGAGGTTCCTGTCCTTTCCTTGCCAGTGCAGATGTGCCAGTGCGGGTCTGCCAGCATCTGTGCCTTCTCTGCAGGGATGGCAGGAGGGGTGATTCCCCTCCACATTGGGTGCTTTCTCCAAATCCCTTTCTCCAAACGATGTAGCACAGTGATGCCGTGTACTCTATGTGTAGCTTTGGATTTTTGCGGAGAGCAGAGGAACAGGCAGGATGGGCTGCTGTAGCTCACATGAGTGTTAGCTCATACTCCAGCAGTTAAAATTATCTCTGCCACGATGAACCATCTTGGGTGTTGCAACACAGCAGGCTGTTTTCAGTCCATCTGTAAGGACTGCCACATGTGCCATTCAAATGCAGCAAACTACTGCAGCTGCATTCACATTAAAGAAAGAAAAGGGGCTGCAATTCTGTCTAACAACACAGCATAACTCTTCATACTGCTTGTAACCTGTCTGGGACAGGACATGTCAGTCATGAGGGATCGATTTACCATTGCTTGTTCCCTTGCTTGAATGTAAGGATTCAGTGGCAAAACTGATGAGGGAGGAGTGTAAGAGAGAGATCCGTCTTCTCAGTTCTGGGTCCAATATTGTTCAACTAATTCGCCAGCGACCTAGATGAAGGGACAGAGTGTACCCTCAGCAAGTTCGCTGATGACACAAAACCGGGAGGAGTGGCTGATACACCAGAAGGCTGCGCTGCCATTCAGCGAGACCTGGACAGGCTGGAGAGTTGGGCGGAGAGGAACCTGATGAAGTTCAACAAGGGCAAGTGTAGGGTCCTGCACCTAGGGAGGAATAACCCCGTGCACCAGCAGAGGCTGGGGTTGACCTGCTGGAATGTGGCTCAGCGGAGAAGGAGCTGGGAGTGCTGGTGGACAACAAGTTGACCATGAGCCAGCCATGTGCCCTTGTGACCAAGAAGGCCAATGGTACCTTGGGGTGCATGAGGAAGAGTGTGGCCAGCAGGTCGAGGGAGGTTCTCCTCCCCCTCTACTCTGCCCTGGTGAGGCCACATCTGGAGTGCTGTGTCTAGTTCTGGGCTCCCCAGTTCAAGAAAGACAAGGAACTACTGGAGAGAGTCCAGCGGAGGGCAACAAAGATGACAAGGGGCCTGGAGCATCTCCCTTATGAGGAAAGGCTGAGAGAGCTGGGTCTGTTCAGGCTGGAGAAGAGAAGACTGAGAGGGGATCTCATCAATGCTTATAACTACCTTAAGGGCGGATGTCAAGAGGATGGAGTCAGACTCTTTTCAGTGGTGCCCAGTAATAGGTTAAGGGGCAATGGACACAAGCTGAAACTCAGGAAGTTTCATCTGAATATGAGGAAGAACTTCTATACTTTGAGGGTGGCAGAGCACTGGAACAGGCTGTCCAGAGAGGTTGTGGGGTCTCCTTCTCTGGAGATATTCAAAACCCACCTGGACACAATGCTGTGCAACTTGCTGTAGGTGAGTCTGCTTTGACAGTGGGGTTGGACTGGATGATGTCGAGAGGTCCCTTCCAACCCTGACCATTCTGTGATTCTGTGTGGTTCTGTGATTCTCCAAGAGGGTTGAAATATGTTTGAAAGAGTGGGCAATGATTCAGTGTCCATTCAGAAACTGAAGTCTTGGTGGTATTTACTTTGTAAATTATCGATTTTGCTGTTCACTTATGCATTGGTAAATCAAACGGATGAATGTAAGCCGAGTTTTATTGATAAGAACAACATAGTTTTAGACAAAATACTCTTAACAAATAAGAGATGAGACCTCACTGTTTTGAAGGATTTATCTGGTTTTTTTGTGCAAGTATGACTCCCTGCAATAATTTTGTGTGTGTCGTTGTCTAGAAGGACAAACTAGTCAAAAGAAATGAATGAATCCACAAATAAACTCCACTCTCTAGTAAGCTCTGAATTCTCTAATCAGATAGTGTGAAGAAAAATCTGTTAACATGCAGAGAAACCAACTCAAAGACAAAATCTTATGTATTTTGCCTTTAAATACCCATATGGTCACTGAAACTTGTAGCAAGGATCAGCTCCAGTATGTCACTTTTGAATATAAAATAACCGTTTCCAGCCCTACATGTTTTTTTGCACTTGTTTACGTGTGAGACTGATGCTGCCCTGTGCTGGGTCATCACACATGTTATCAGTGGAAGTGTTCAAGCTGCCACTTTCCTAAACTAAATTTCAAAGTAAAGTTCTGCAAAGGACACGCTATTTAGCTAGAATACAGACCTGCTTCCTTTTCAGACTTGCTGCCTTTCCTCCGTCTCTGCTAATGCTTTGGAGGAAGCAGCAGACTGAAGCAGGTATGTATCTGCACAGATCCTTGAATGTCTATTTCAGGAATGCATGGAAAATACTTACAATTGTGTTTTAGTGATACCAAGAAATGTTTAAATAACAGAATAAAGGTATTTTCCAACCTATCAAGTGAGGTAAGCAGAAGAGTGGTACAGTTGGGCTAACATTGCTGCAAAAGCATTTGTTGAGAAGTAGCTATTGAAATAGCCAGTAAAGCATATCTTTTCTGGGGGTCTTTTTATGATCTGTTGCAGGTAACTTAGTAATATAAGTTAAGGACCAGATGTTGGGGTCTTATTCTTGTGCCACTGTAAAGCAAGATGGTGCTCTAAGCATGCTCTGTGGCTCACATCACGCATCAGACTTTGGAGGCAATGGGCAGCCGCATGGCTTTGGCAGGCTGGCCTCTGCTCCTGGTGCCCCCCCATCACACAGATGTGCAAGACATATCCCCTGGGCTGCGCAGCTCCCCATACTCTAGCCTGCCAGCTTCCCCACGAAACAAATGCCAGAGCCAGCTAGATTTAGATAGATTTAAATCTGTCATTCAGATAGCTCTATCTTCCCCAGAAAGCCTTCAATCTGTGAAAGCAAAGATTCGTTCTATGATACCACCCTTCAGGTTTGATGTACTTGATATGATGTAGTTAAACTCTTACACAGAATGGGCATGTGGCATTTTAAAAGTAAATTATTAATCTCTAGCTGTTTCCTTTTACTTACTGTTCTTCCTGGACTTTTTTTTCTGTTTTGACCTTTTCCTTTTATTGTTTCTCAGAATTGTTTTTTACACCTGAAATACAGACCAATGTATCTGAATAGTGAAAACTCATGGACTGGTTCAGAGCTTTCTGTCAGTTTTCAACTTGATTGATATGTTTAAAATCATAGAATTGATGTGTTTGATGTAAGCAAGAAAAATTGAATTCTTTAATATGGTAGAGCACAGCTGAGCAAAAGAAAAGAACTAATTCACCAGGCGGTTGTTTTCAAACATTAACAGTCTTCCTTGGAGAGATGGGGTTTGTTTCAGAGCTGTGTCCAATATGTTGCATGCTTGGCAAGGGTCTTTGGCTGAAATCCTTTCATGCAGTTTTGGAAATGTAAAAAGAAATGACACCAACCAAATAAGGTAGCTCTTTATGCTCCCCTGCTGGCCCTCCCATCACCAATCGTAAGTACAAAAGCCTTCTTCATAGCACTTCCCCAAAGGCCAGCTAAAATCATCCCTGACACAACCTCTTCCAAAAGTCTCATCTGCAGCTAGAGGTGATGAAAAAAGCCTGGCAGCCCTTCAAACGTGAGACCCTTAAGACCCTAGAATGCCCACAAAAGCCTACTCATGAAAAATGGTGTGGAAAGCACTGTGTACACAGAAGTATGCCCTTGCCATCAGGGACTGCAGACACATTCATCACTGGCCTTCTTGACTGTGTTTCTTGTTCTCCTGCTGTATTATTTAATTGTTCTGTTAATATTGCAGCACTCAGGGGGAGTGCACAGTTTTTTCTGATTAGAAAAAGTAGTTTGTGTTTTATCAATATTCTGAGCTCTGAATTGCACATGGGGAAGGAGGTTATCTGCTGGGGCAGGGAGATAGAATCCTTCACCAATGTACTTGGGGGTATCATAGAACATGTGGACCTTCTCTGTCATTCCTTCTGTAATCCTGAGGAGGGGACAGCTGCATTCATGCTTTTGGGTTGATCAATGACTGCAAAAAAATGCAGGATGAGAGGCCATAAATGCTCTCCAGTTCCTAAAAGTCGGAACCCTTCTTCACACAGTCCAGCATGCCAGCAGAAAACTGCAAAGAAGCATGTGTCTGAAATGTTGGGAGATCAAAGACCCGGTTCTGAGCCTCTCTCTGGATGCAATGTTTTCTACTGAAATAAAATTAAATCTAGCTTTATGCCTGTTGTCCTTCCCTTCCACTGCAGGTATAGGCCCTTAAAGCTGTTTAGACTTGCAGTGGGAGTAACAGCATGAGATTTGAGAATAAGCTGTACCACCTTACATACTGTAGTTTTATTCAGCTGCTAATCATTTTGATTTCCTCTTAATTTTATACTTAAATGTGTAAAATTTATTTGAAAGTAACAAAGAAGTATATGAGTGACATATTCAAGGAATATTTGTTCTTTCGAGAAACTGTTAAGTTACTCTTCTTCCTGTGATGTTTGGTAATGCAGGCAGTTGTGCTTAACATTTCATGATAATTAAATTCAGGGAGTGCTGTTCCTGTAATGACATGGAGGTATGGGACGTTATAGTCAGAATGACTGGCTGATTTTCATTTTGTGGTTTCACTAAGTAGTGATTTACTAATTATATATGTACATATGTAAATACAATGATCAGAGGATAACATGCAATGAGATAGCTCTGAAATCCTCTATGCTTTTCTTCATATCTGTCCCAGGAAAATGCCACTCGTACCATTTGCAACTTATGGGGAAGGTAATGTTTTTCAAAGTGAAAAATATTATGGCTTTCTTTCATGATTTTGATGGGTTTTGTCTGGTGTCAGGAGGTTCAATCCCTAGTTGCCTTCTAGCCCTAGCAATGTTTGATTTTAATTGAGAGCTGGTATCCCTGTTGTGGTGGACAGGAAAGAAGCTCCAGTAAGTCAAATGTTACACGTACTGGAGATCCTATCTCTACCCTTGAGTATTATTTGGCCACAAGAAAAAGCTCTGTTTTTACCATCCCAACTACTGAGAATCATTTGGGTGAAAGGATTTTCTGCCACTGGGACCTTTCATTGGAGCAAATAGCTCTGATGATGACTTTATGGGTGGAGTTCATCTTAAATGTAATATAGTAATGTTTTTTAAAGATAACTGTTGCAGTATATTTGTGAATGAATGTACTTTAGCCACCTGGAAATGCACTTTGAACTTGGCTTGGCCACTCCTCCTTGTGATCCAGCAAGGGTCTTCTTTTGTTGCATTTCCCCTGGATTTTGTGTTAATTTTCTTTTTGCTAAGCAGGGGAAAATTGCTAACAAACAATACTCCATTGTTCCTTCTAATAGATAGTGTGTTTGGTTCAATAGATAGTTTAATTTAGCTGCAGGTTTTGTTGATAATGCTAGTGGCCTTGTTCTGTTCCTTAGGCATCAACACTGACTTTGAGTGTACAGAACTTACGTTTCAATTAACTTAGAAAATTGTTTGATGTAATTTAGCAATATAGCTCCATTTTGTATTTCAAAGAAGTCTGTTCAGACCAAAGCATTCTGCATGTTAAATAAATGAAGCCTATTTATAGCACTGAAATACAATAGTAGAAATAAATTTATTTGAAACATTGTTTATATAGCATTTGATTAAGTTTCCTTACTCTATTTCAACATAAAGAGGAAAAGACTGGGTTGGAAAATGGGTGTGCTGTGAGATGTGACCTGGACAAACTGAAATAAACCCAGCATCAATTCTGGATGAAAAAGCTGAGGCTATGCTGGGTTACCAGAGCCCTTTCTGAGGCTGGAAAGTATACCCCTCCGCAAGAAGGGTGTGCACACCAGGCATCTTGTTGCAAAAATGAGGTGTCACCAAGCAGCTGCTCCGCACCATCCCACTGCCTGCTTCTGTGTCTGTCTGGGGTGGATTTGCCCCCTCCAGGAAAAGGGTCCAAGTACTAGTAGCAGCAGCCATGCATACTGCCTTGCTTGCAGCAGTGAGAGTTGCTTGGAGCATCAGTTGTGTCCTGTTGGTTAGTAGAAAAGAAGGAAAAAATCTTCAAACTGTCATCTTCCCAGATTTAAAATGAAAGAAAAAACAAATAGGCAAGGCTGATAGTGCCTTCCATGTTGTTAGTGGATATAACTCTTGTTTTGACTGGTAGAATT
Organism: Cariama cristata; assembly: GCF_000690535.1. Classification (NCBI taxonomy): domain Eukaryota; kingdom Metazoa; phylum Chordata; class Aves; order Cariamiformes; family Cariamidae; genus Cariama; species Cariama cristata. The sequence continues at coordinate 35,409 of NW_009628259.1, read as the reverse complement.
AAAGGCACTTGTCAACCATAGACTGTGTGAGCTTCTGTCTGTTCTCTGTGCAGTGAAGGTCAGAAGAGGGCATATTTTAAAAGCCTGTGCAATAAAGACCAGCACAGTAAGAGGGAATGTTAGTTTGAATTCCTCTTACATATTTCTGCCTTCAACCACTGTTGCGACAACAATTTTTTACCCTGGATTTTCCTTGAGAAAACAGTGTTCTTAAAGCAAAGAAATGGTGCCTTCAGCAAATATGGCTGGAAAAAATAAATACAAATGGCCTGCAGCCATTTACAAAAAAAGTAGTTCTTCTTGGCTGATAAAATTAAAGCCTCTTCTTCATATTTGTTTTTCTAGTATTTTGCTTTTGGCATTTCTCCTGAAAAGAAGTAGCTTGTCTTGAGGAAAGGACTGAGATGTTGCAGATTTGCATATTCTAATGTGCAGTACACAGAGAAGTATATTCAGTCTTTAAGATGTAATATGTATGGCCTCAAGTGTTGTATACTGATAGGCATTGGCTAAAACAAGTAGAGCTGTCTCAAAGACTGAAGCCCTTTAGACTATAAATTTCAGGTCCTGTCCTGAATTTTAGAATACTTCAGTTTTGGTAAACAAACATTTTCCTGAAACTACACTTTTTCCTAGGGATTTTGTTAACTCATTGTGACATATTTAGTTCACAGTGGATAATCATACCTCCACAATCAATCACTCTCAATTTCATGAAGAGTTATGTGAAGGGAAGGAAGATGCTCTGAATAGGGAACTACAAACCTATGTACTTTCTCACCAGCCACTGAAAGCAAATAAAGCCTCAGTTGAAATCTTTGTAGATCTCTTCTTCAGAGTTTTTCAAAAGAGGCATACCAGCATGCATGCTGTTGAAAGAAAGCATGTTGAAACGTAATGCTTTCCTGGCAGCCACAGTATCCGTCATTGCATGACCTCTCCCTTTGCTTTTATAACTTTCTATAGACTAGCTATGTGGTAGGCAGCCAGCTAGCATCCCCTTCCAAGATGGTCACAGCTTACCAAACAGAATCTTACAGTACTGGTGGAGGATGTTGTCCCTCAACTGTAATAGGGTCTGATGTGCAGCACCAGGTACCAAATGCACAGCTCCACGTGGAAACGATGTCAGTGTGATGCACATCCTTAATTTTGCGCTAACATATAACAGGTTAAATGCATGTGCTTTCTTCAAAGAAAAATGTACCTGGTTTAATTCAGTTTGCGTACTGTTTGCTGATATATATTTATGTGTGTACAGTCATCCATGTAGCATGATAGTCTGTAACTTAACATTGGCTGCTCTCAGTAGGCTCTGTAGTATTCTTTTGTGTGGAAAATAATCAGCTTTTGCCCACGGTTTATATGCATACTGTTACAATTCTATGATGAAAGCTTCCAAAACCTGGGATAAGATAGCTTAAACACAGTGACAGTTAAGATAACTAAGTTCATCAGAGAGGTAACTGCACTATATGTCATTTTCATCGTGGAAAATGTTGGCATTTTCATAGGTATTATATTTTTGAGCTATTCCTGCTATATCTTACATTTGATGGTGTGCCTGATAGTGTCTGTTTCCTTGTTTGGAAACAGCATTGGTTTATCTGAAACTGCTCTGTCTTTCTTTAATCATATTTATCTAAACATAGTTACTCTTATCTCTTCAAGCTCACAGAAGCTGAATGCTGACTGCATGTAACTACCAGCTGAAGGCCCAAACTTTTTGTTCACTGATTTAGCAGGGAAAAAAGTAGATGCCCATACTGCAACATAGGCATACGTTACATAAAAGTAAAGATTTTACTGTAATTCAATTCACCCATCCATGTGGATCATCAATGTTTTACTGAAGTCAGTGGAGACATTAAGTTAAAGACCTTAAGCTTGGCCTTCTTGACTCCACAGCCTGGAAAAAAGAATCATAGAATCATTTGGGCTGGAAGGGACCTTTAGAGGTCATCTAGTCCAACCCCCCTGTGGTGAGCAGGGACATCTCCAACTAGATAAGGTTGCTCAGAGCACCATCCAGCCTGATCTTGAATACCTCCACGGATGGGGCTTCCACCACCTCTCTGGGCAACCTGTTCCAGTGCTTCACCACCCTCATTGTAAAAATTTTTTTCCTTATGTCTAGTCTAAATCTACCCTCTTTTAGTTTAAAACCATTACCCCTTGTCCTGTCACAGCAGACCCTGCTAAAAAGTCTGTCCCCATCTCTCATATAGGCCCCCTTCAGGTATTGGAAGGCCGCAATGAGGTCACCCCGAAGCCTCCTCTTCTCCAGGCTGAACAACCCCAACTCTCTCAGCCTGTCTTCATAGGAGAGGTGCTCCAGCCCTCAAATCATTTTCGTTGCCCTCCTCTGGACCTTCTCCAACAGGTCCATGTCTCTCCTGTGCTGAGGGCTCCAGAACTGGATGCAATACTCCAGGTGGGGTCTTACCAGAGCAGGGTGCTGCTGACTTCACAGGAGTGCTTCCTTTTGGAGCATGCAAAGAATGCTTAAATCTGAAATTCAACCTTTTATTTCCATCTTCTCCACAGTCCTAGTTTAGACAGTTTTCTTCTGTGGTGTTGCCATTGTAGATGTATCTTCTCACAGAGTGTTGAGCCATGATCATAAGACCAGTCAGCTTTTTGCCCCTGAATTCCTGTTGGAAACTTGTTCTCATCCCATTGATTAGGGAAGAACTGTGGATTTTCATTCCTCCTTTCATCTCCTCCATTCTAGATGTTTACCTGCTGTCTTGAGAAACAGCAGTTGTTTCCCCTCCAAGCCTACAACTTTTGTTAAGCTAAATAAACCCATATGTTTAATCTCTACTTCTAAGGACGTGGCTTTCAGGGTTAGTAGATTTCTTACTGGGAGATCTGAACCTGATTTCAACTATGGGAGAACTCCAATCCCAGATACCATTGCAGGCACCCATATTCAAGGTCAAATAGTTCCAAATGGAACAAATTTTCCTGATCACTCAGCTAAACCTTATCTTTACACATATCCCCTGATAAATTAAAATACTGCATCCAACCTATCTTTTTTCCTTGACAAAATGAGTATTTTCATGTTCTCCAAAAATCCCTGCTTGTTCTTCAATCCAGAAAAGTCTCAATATATAAGTTAGATGTTACAGTAGATGGTAGCACAGCCATCAGCCTGTTTTGGCATCTGGTCTAACAAGAGCCTTGTTCAGCAGCACCTCTCTCCGTGGGAGTTCCTCCCCTGCTACATCCAAGGACTGCATTTGTCTGTTGCAAAAATGGCATCACACTGGGAGTTCATCTTGTACATCTAGGATGTACTACTAGAACATCTTGTGGTGTATAAATGCACCTAAGCCTCTCTACTTCTCTTGCATTTCCAGCCGATGACTCCCCATCTGTGTGCTCGGCAACATTATACAGATGTCTAGTAACAGGAATGATTACTACCCTTGAGAGAAGTTGATATTCTGCAGACCTCAGTGGACCTGCCAGTGCTGAATGCTGTTCATCTCTAGCAGTCACATGAATCTGTTTATTTTTGCTGTGCGAAAAAAATGGCAGAGCTGTGCTTCACAGGATGTGCTGTCAGGATGCTGAAAGATGCATAAAGGTGGATGGGAGCTGGTGCTTAATACAGATCTTGGCCAGAGTATCTGGGTAACAGAAGCAGTGCAAGAGGGTGTGAGAGACCTAAGCAGAAGGGGGTGAACAGGCTAAACCAAAGAGTCAGTGTGATAGTAGAGAAGAGAGGCAGGCCCCCAAATGGGCAAGAAAATACAAATAGCTTGACTATTTAGCCCTGTGGGATGAAGAAAAGGAGAGAGAAGGAAAAACGGTACCTGGAAATTTTTTTTTTTAAAAGCGGCAGTAGAAGCAAAGATGGATTATCGGGAATCTGTTAGCAGAATTATGAGGGCTAAGTTGAGGAATGTCAATTATCCAAATTTGAAAACATAAGCAAAAGAACGTACATAAGCTGGAGACCTTGTTATAGACAAGACTGTGCAGGAGCTCAGCCTCATAGTCTGCAGTGCTATCTTTGGTGTTTGCCAAATGTCTGAGTGAAACATATGTTTGCCAGTTTTCTCTGAGCCTCACAGATTGAAGGACATCATTTTTGGCAGTAACTTTCCGTTTTATCACTTCCTCAAAGCTTTGAGATCTCTCTGCTCCACAATCCCCCTTGAACTGGAGCTAGCAGCCCCTTAAATAATTCCCCTTTGACATGTTGTTAATAGCCTTGCAGCCTGAGCTGTTCTTGCCTGACAAAAGACATTCCTCATCTGAAATTCTTCCAGTGCAGCACTGAGCAGACAGGAAAGTCGTTTCTGCGTGCTTGTTTGTAGCACTTTGTGTACTGCTGCCTTGACTGAGCAGAGACTGTCTCTCAGTAGGATGCTCACCCTGGCAAGCACTGAATTGAGATCAATACTTAAATAAGGATGCAGTTGTCATTTCCACTTCATCGGTGGAACAGAATCCTCTTAGCTCGTAGTTTCTCTTTTGGTCTTCCTACTTCCAGCCTGAGTGTCCTTCTCCAGTCCCACTGCACAAGTGCTTGCAGCCTGCCCTTACCTGAGAAATAGGATTGGATGCATGGGGTGACATTTCCCATGCATCTAATCCTATTTCTGCTAAGCAGCACAACCCACAGAACCCACTAGAAACTGCAACTAACAATCATTCAAAAATCTATGGTATAAAAGGGAGACAGAAGAATACCCAACATACTCTAAAAGAAGTCTTTAAAGTGGAAAAATGGAAAATTCTGATTCCTAGACCTACGAAATATGTGCTATAAATACATGACCTAACTTCTACCTTAAAGGCAGATTTCCCTTTGTGGATAACAGAGCTGCAGCAACATCTCAACATCCGGAGTGCAACACTCTGCCTCCTGTCTTTATGTGCTGTTTTGCACTCCCTGGTGCCCTCATCTCTTCCCCATCTTGTTATCCCTTTGCAGCCATCACTAGGTGCCCTGGTAATGCCCAGTGCAGGGGGAGCAATGAGGGACAGAGCAGGCAGGCAACAAGGCTGCGGCGGGCAGGGGAGCAGAGGCACCACAGGGAGGAGGAGGAGGAAGAGAAGGAGGATAGGCAGCTGGGCTCAATCAGGTCACCACTTCCTGAGCTCCCAAGGAAAGGGTTTGGGCACCTGGCTGTCTACATCACTGCAATGCTGTACCTGCCCAGCACTGACCTCCTGAGATTGTTGTGTGGTTTTCCCTGGAGACCTCTTTGAGAGAGATGATCTGGCTGAGTTTGATAATTCACACAAACTCTCCTGAAGGAAGATGAAGGAGTTTCTCTCGCAGGGTCACAAACCCAGGCAACACGTATCCCCTTAGCTCTCTGCTGTAGTCGCTGCCCTTACAGGAGCCGTATCATATAGTCTTCTTTGTAACTGTACTGAGAATCACCTTAGAAGCAGTTCATGATTTGACTTCCCCACATTTCTTGGAAGATTGCCCTGAATACTTGTGACTTTCACAGCGAGGAGCCTTTTTCTCATTTCTAGCCTAAATATATTCATAGCTAGTTTCTGGTTGGTTTTTTGTGCCAAGAATCCCTTAGCTTCAACCCCTTCCTTTCACCCTGCTGGGTGTTTACTGTGATGTAGTTATAGACAGCAGTCAAATCCTCCTTCAGACTCTTACTTTGCATTGCTGAACAAGGCAAGTTTGGCATCGTCTCATCACACAGGAGCCTCTCCATTCCCCCATTGATCCCTGGTTCTCCAGAAGAGGTTTCCCCACACCAAATACTTTCCTCTACCTCCTGGGAGTACTTGACCTGCTTTGCCCTTGAATTAAATCTCCTGCCCATTTTGCATTTCTCCTGTTCATCTCCGTTTCCTTCAGTGCAGCCATCAGCTAAGCCAGTAATTGATCTGGAGTAATATCAGATACCTTACTGAAATCCAGACATATTCATGTCTGTGATTGTTGCATGAAGTTTAGATGACCAAAACCTCTGAAGATGAGCATTTTTTTGCTCTGTAAATAGCCCATTGGTACAGTGTTTAATTTTCCTTCAGCATCAGTGTTTACATTCACATCTGCTGTTGTGCCCAGTGCAGTTGTGGTTTGACAATAAGAGGTTCATCTGAGGTAGGAGTGGTAACCCAAGTTCTGAAATATGTTAAAATTAACTTTGATTTATCTTCCGTTGGCACTTTTTAGTCTAGCAAATCTGTTCAACCATAACCTGCAAAGGCTAAAGGGGGATTGGTCTCCTTTTGCTTATTTATACCATACAAAACAATGAAAGGCTTTGAATTTTTAATTGTGTGTTACTTCATCATATTTCACATTCGTAATTCAGGTCATAGCAAGCAAGAAACCTCTATGATTAGAAACACCCATAAATGATGGCATTATAAAGAGTGAGGTGGAGAAAGCTAGGGCATTAAGAGGGGACAATTTTTGATCAGACTCTTCATAGTTCTTCAGTCAGGTTGTTTTCTCACTCTGATCGATAGCAATTTAGCTGTTTACTTGAATAAGGCCAAAATAGCTTGTTCCTGTTAACACTGATTTAATTTTAGATTCAGAGATGTGAGACAAAAAGTTTTTCATGTCAGTTGACATTCTTGTTTCTCATCATATACTTTGATTTTATTTACTGATATTTTGAGTAAAAGAATTTTTATAAACAAGATTTTAATACCATCATTCCCTCAATTTGGAAGTTACTCTGTAATAAATACATTTTATATCTAATACTGATTGCCAGACTAATCAATAAAAATCAAACTGTGGACCAGACAGATTCCTAATTATCCTGTGACTATTTTTCAGTCCGGGAATAAATGTAACCCTGACCCTGATCTTTAAGTCTCTTGTACATGATATAAAAAGCACAATCCTAAATTAAAATGAAAAAAAAATATTCCCACCCTATCTCTGTTCCTCAGAGGGCAGTGATGATATGCAACTGAGTGATGGTCATTGCATTTAATTCCACAGTTTTGAAACAGAAGGCTTCCACTCTCTCTGACTGTAGGCTGATCAAGGCTACAGAGATATTTGAATTATGACGGTGGTGTGGTACAAAAACCAAAACTAGCATGCACACTTCGATTTCTTTGAAGATAACAGAAACATTTACACTAATTTCATAAGATTCATTGCAGTTTGTCACGTGTGGCTGATGTTTTTTCTAGCTTTTAGTCCTACCTGAAAATTGCTATTAACCAGTGGCCCATAAGACATACGCCTGAACTGGCTCCTCTGCCATCAGCAGCTTTTTTGAGTACAGAACGTGAGGCAGACACTGGAGGTGGTGGCATGTTTGTAGTCATATTTTGTCACTGCTCACTGCAGAAAGCTCTCAGTTTGTTGCAAGTTATTGTCGTTCTCCTACAGAAGTAGTCCTCAGGGTTGCGTTTTGGAAAAGGTTGATTTGTTTGCATTGGGAATACAATCTGTCCACAAAGTCAAGTTAAAATACTAAGGTTTTCTTCTCAGTTCCATAGTTGTCAGTTTTGGTAGAATATGTTACCTAGCACAACAGTTTTGTTCTGGTCAAATATCTTTACAAGGTTTTTCTGAACTGTGGGAAGAATATGGCACAGTAACTGAGAAGCAGAAAATTAATTTTTATAGGTTCTTTTGGACATTATAATAGCATTATAATAGTAAAATTTGGAATTAAATGAAGATAGATCCATGTAGAAACTAGGAAAAATATGTGTGGAAACAAGATTCTGAAAATTTTCCATTGGTAAAAATAGAATTCTAAATGAAATCTCTTACTGTATCTTCCAGTATTAGTGGCTACCATACAGGAGGATATTTGTAGCCTTCTGTACATTAGACGTCAATAATATAGTGAGTTTTAAAAATCATCAGTGTTGTATAAAGTTCTGGACTAGAGCTCCAAATCCACAGGGAGATTTCTTTGTTAGAAATTAAACATCCCACTTTGATCTGTTGCTGATCTTTCTAGAAACAGAGGAGCTGATAGCAAATTCAGGTTACAATTTGGCATTTCTCCGAGTGGCACATGATATTTCAGAATTCCAGTCGTTCAAAAAACAAACCTTGGGTGCCTTGATAAAGTTGTCAAGTTTCCCAGCAGAATATGAATTGTTCTTTTGCATTCAAGAGCCTGCACAAACCATGTAATATTCCTTTCCAGAAAACTCATAATTATATTAGTATGCAATCTGAGATCGCTTTTCAAAGGAAGCAGTCACCTACATAACAGAGATATCCACAGCCTAATCATCCTGACCTCCTCCTCTTTCTAGTGGATGAGAATTTTTTAACTCCTTCCAGTTATGTTCTTGAAGGTATAGCTCATTTTTGTGGTTTCAGTTTCTTTAAATACATGATTTCTTCACAAATATTGCTGGTACCTTGTCACGTACAACAAAAGTGTTTGTTCTCAATGTCATCACCTGGAGACAAATTCAGGCTTGGAAACATAGAATGGAAATGTATCTTACAAAATCTACCTGGTTTGGAGATGCTGAATAACTGCAGATTTTTTTTTTTTTTTTTTTTAATTCAGATGAAGAGGTGACTGAGTGACCATGGTAGAGCTACAGTAGACTTCTCTTCTGGTTTAGAGTGCAAATTTTGTGTTGCAAAAGCATGAAAGGGTGGGATAGTTGGCAGATCTAGCCTGCAAGGCATACCTCGAGTGAGGAGGTTCCTGAGGGATGGTGGTGCTGCCAGAAACTATATATTGTTTTCCTTCCTCACTTTAGAATAGGAGAGGTACATGTGTCACGGTGCTGTGAAGCTGGGATCAGCCCAAGTTTGCTACACCAATGCCATGGTTTAATGTAATGGCACCTGGAAGACTGAGTGGACCTTTGTATCACACGTGGTGAGGGCTCACCTCTAGCGAATGAATAAATGGAAACACTTCTGTGCATGTAGACCTTGAGGGCTGTGCAGTTTAGAACTATGTTTTGTAAAAAGTCTGTAACAAAAGTAAAAAAAGAAATTCTTCCTTTTTTTTTTTTAATATATGGTCTAGGCAGTCCCTTCTTAAATGTAAAATCAATATTAGGCTTACCAAGTGATGCTATGTAGACCAAGCTTCACAATTCAAGGAAAGCAGTATAATTAACCCAAAACAACATTTGTGTGTTATTTATGCATAAATAGGAATCCAAATGCAGAAATGTAAGTATTCGTTGGATACAATGATGTGTTCAAAATGAGAGAGTTTTTATAAGCATAGTTCAGGAAGAGAGTTTCACAGATGGACAAGAGAAATGTCATCCTCCTTCATTGGTTTATTACCCTGAAATCTCACCTTCAAAACAAGTGTAAGTCTGACCCTACCAAAACACATGTGTGAGGCTCTCTGTGCCCTGCTGTGATCATGTGCATCCTTGATGCAAAATTCCAGCAATGTGGTCTTACTAGCACCACTACTTTATTTGTGAGATCTCTGTGGATGCTAGTAAATTAGCTGAGGTCACTCTCTGTCAGCAATGCCAAGTGGCTTGCAACAGCCAATATCCATACCATTAAATTGTGCCAGCCTTCAAAACACAGTGGCCAGTTTCAGATTGCCTGATGGGCATAATCTTTGGCTTGACTAACTAGTTGTTTTGATCAGTGCTAATTTACCCAGGACTGTTCTTAAAATTTGAACAGTGTAGACAATTGAGTTTTAGCACCCAGGAGCATTCCTTGGCATGGGTTAAATTACTAGTGTAACTGTACTGTACAGGCAGAACAGCATCACCTTATTCTTCAAAAGCAAGTAGTATAGACTCTAACCTACCCATTTAAGAGTTACATTATTTTATGAAATATCCCTCTTAAAAAAGGAGATAAATTAATCAAAAGCTATGAAATGTAGTGCTTTGATTAGAATATAAAAAATTAAATTATTGCAAGAAAACTAAAATATGTTGATGTAGAATGAACAGATATGCACCATTGGCTATTTAGGGTATTATATTATGGCCTTGTTACAGATATGCTAGAGCTATAGTTAGCAAGTCTCTGTGGTTAGTGAAACCTAACACTGCCAGGAATAGTTTTCCATCAGCTGAATAGGTCTCTGATGCTGGAATTTATTGGGACCTGAGCTAGCAGCAGGTATCATTGACAGCAGCTTTAGATCTATTCTAGGTTCTGTCTTTCATTTGTATCTTTTTCATTTTCTAATGGCAAAACCAAAGACATTAATGGCTTGCAAAAACATTGCTTCCTTGTTGGTAACCCGCTCAGAATACAGAATCTACTTCTTTTTTAGATTTGCTAGAATGACAGTGATGTTGCTGAAGTTTGTATTCTATACGGGGATGACAGATTGATAAAATAGCTTCCGCAGGTTTATGCCATTGGCTTAAAGGAAGAAACCTGATTTTGCTTTTAAATTTGCTATAGTGACATTGATTTGCAAAGGCACATATAGTGGATTTATGAAGCTTCTGAGGTTTTTTTTTAGTTTAGTCTTAAAATAATTACATCTCTAACACTTTTCCAATATTTTTCATATTTTGAAGTTGATTAAAAACTCTTGCTTATTATGGATATTTTTCTTTCTATTTGTTTATAACGTCACTGTGGTCAATAAAGTAAAAAATGCTAAAGATGGGAAGTGAGTAGAACAAAGTGGTAGCAACGTAATGTGCATGTAATGCTTTTTGCCTTCAGACCACTGTGCAAACAATAAAACCTCGGGACGCTTTGGAGGGTTGTAAGAGCTACTGTAAGTGAAGTGAGTTGAGCAGAGAGACTCTGTGAGTTGTGCAAAACTACAGAGGAAATGGGTGCTGGTACCAAGGGCAGGACTGCTAGGTTTTGGCTTTTGTTTTAGGGAGGGGCCTGTCTGGGGGGGGGGGGTTTAGCTCTCCTTTTTTGTTTTTTTTTTTTTTCAACTTCTCCTTGTGGAGGGGAAAAAACACCTGTGCTGCACCCCAGCAGCTCTGACAGATCAAGTCGCGTATGTTAGGTAAGTTCTGCCCACTGCAATTTTGTGGCATTACCCTGCATCTAATATCATGGTTCGTCTGAATTTCATCACAAATTACTGATTTTTCCCAAAAGAACTTACATCCTTCACCTTTTCATTACGCAACTGGACAGAAGACAGGGATGTGGCAGGTGCCCTGGTAGGTGTGGAGACTGCAGGGGGAAGGTTCCCCTACGCGAGAGGTCTGGGCAATTGCAGGAAGAGGAACAATATCATTCTCTTCTGCATCATGGACATGCAGAAAAAGAAAGTTTAAGCAGAGTGGCTGTATGAGGAACATGGTTAATGTATGTTAGTTTTCACTGAATTCAGATAGTCTGCAAGTGGGCAGCCCTTCTGGATGGTTTTAAGAAGCTGCCGCTATAGCAGAGCTCTTCTGCCTACTCTGATGCTATGGCCTACTTACAGTTTAAGAGGAGAATTTCATGCCACTGCAAACAGTTAGCTCTCTGCACAAAGCCCGCTCATTTGGGATTTGTGTGGGAAACTGTGTGTGTTATCCTCTCCTACATATGTCTGATTGTACAGAAATGACTGGACATGATTTGCTGTGATCATACCTGGTATAATATTGTCACCCTTAAGGCTGCTTCACTTTTCTAAAAGCAGGGATATTCAAGAGATAGAACTGTTTCCAAATGTAAAAGAAAATAATTGTGGAGATTGCACTTAAAACTTTATATAACCTAACTGATTAATTTAGAACTTCCCTTCAGAGCAGTCTTATAACTTTGAATATAGTAGACCAGCAAAGAAAATAAACAGGTTTGGATTTATGCATCTATGCTGATGCATTTCTTCATACTTTTTTATAATACAGATTTATTATCTGAAATAATAAAGCAAATTAGTGGTGTTAATACATACTTATACAAAGTACAAAGGCAAATATTTTTTGTTCTACTGAAACAATATTCTGTTAAATGAGTTTAACTAAACTAATTGAAGTTTCATGAAAATGTTTAGAAGTCATTGTATCAAGTAGCAGACATAATGACATACTCTAATTTTCCAGAGCAATCCGTAAAAGCAAGACAAGTGCAAAGATTAGGCTTTCTGCAAGATATTTGGAGAAGCTTTCATTATTTGGTGCTTTTCTAAGACTCCATTTTTTTGTTATCCAGATGCAGAAATCCAAAACTTGCTGAAATACATCCAGAAAAGAAATCAATAGGGGTTTTTGTCTTCTGGCATGATAAAATGGTCTTCTGTTCATTTGGACCTAAAGCCAATGTGACTGCAGTAAGGAAATGGTGGCAGAGGAAATATTATGCTGTGTATATAACTTGATTTCACATTTTTATTACTGTAACCTTATTGATTCCTGTGGAGCTGGGTTCTGACACTATAACTGACAGTGTCTTTTTTTTAAAGCTTTTTAAGCAAGAATTCTCAGATACACTTCTGCAACACTTCTCAAAATAATCCCTGTGTTTCCAAAATAATTTCAATTATTTTTTTCTATTTTGTAAAAAAAAAAAATCTAGCCGTAAATAAATTGTTTATACTGTGAGCAACCAACCAACTCAGATAAATACACTTTTCCATAATCAGCAGAAATCAAACTACCCAGCTCCCAAAGCTGAAGCATACAGGATTTCACGTCCTGTTTTGCATTCCAAGTTATGTGCTGCCTGAGGGATAAATGAAAGCACAGAAACAGGCCACTCATAGTAACCATGTCACTGTGCTTTTAAATAAAGCCTGAATCAGTTGAAGTAGTGGAATTTTATGTGGACCTCAGTGGGGACAGCACTGTTGCAACAACAGATTATTACGTACCCCCATTCCCCTTTTGCACTTGTCACTCAGACATCTAAAACACAATTTACGTGTCACGAGTTTTAAAGATGTGGAACCTGAGGTGCAGAGGAGCTGCATCGTTTGCTCTAGGACAAGAGTACAGTAGCTTCAGGTCACATATGATATCCTCGTATCAGTCTGTAATCTTTGTGCAATTATTGGACGTGTGAATTATAAATTGGCTGATACGTGCAGAAGATTATAACAGAGCATAGGTGCTCACTATGAAATTTTAGATTTCTCTTGACTCCGCCAAGCTGCATGTGTCTTGTTTCTGAAAGTCTACACCAATGTGGAGTGTATGACTAAGTGTACATTCTGACTGATGCATGTTTGTTTCTCTGTAAGATCTGTGCTGAATGATTGTTTCAGATACAAATTATATGGAGGCTGGCTTTGCCATTCTATATATATATAAGGTGAGCTCACTCACCTTCCTAGGAATACAAAATAGGCATGCATATTTTTTTCTTTGTCCTTCTTGTTAGATTATTGAAAGTTTATTCAAAATTTTTCTTAACTGCTTCAGAAACTTTATCAATTAACCACATCTCTATCGAAGAGTATATAGCTGTAATGTAACTAAATTACTGTGCGGCAGCTTTCATTATGCAATGACACACTTTTGTAAGGGTTTTTGTAAGGGCTACAGAACGAGCTTAATTACAAGTCTAGACATTCCTGAAAAAGGAGGAAAAAACATGCTCTTTTCAGTTTCTTAAGGATGTTGTGGCTACATTTATAGCTGAAGTTGTCCAGTACTGAATTGGTATGTATGGCTTTGGTTCTCCCTTCAGGACCGTACAGGCTTGATTTTGTAATAAATTCAACATGCAAATCCTAAATATATTCTGCGGAGTAACAAAACTGGTAGAAATTTTCCTTTTGAAAGCATGAGTTTTCAAACATGAAAACATGAATCTGATATTCATGAATGTGGCAGTCATACTATAGGCATCCTGGACAGAAATTTGTATAATGAAACCACTGCCCCAGCCACATCAGACCACAGGTTTCTCCCCATTACTAAACCAATGCACACAGAAAACCGTCGTCTTATCTGGGGAGAAAAAGGAGCACTAGGTCCTTGATCCAGAGCTTCTCCATGGCAGTGGCTGTTCAGCACTAATCTGAGAGGTAGTGTGTGCTACCCTACAAAGCAGCACTGCCTGAGAGGGCAGGTGTGAACTGCGTGTGATCAAGAGGTGCAGGTGAAGCTCGTTAACCATCTCTTTGATCATCTAATGCAACTTTACCAGAGAGCTGGGTTCATATGCGGCAGGAGGGCCTGTAGGCCAGACCAAGGGGTAGTGAACAGGACAGGTTCACAGAGGAGTTAGGGCATGTGCACAACAGTAACCATGAGGACACTCACTGCTGCCAGAGCTGTCTCTGCTGTACGGTGGCTGTTCCTTGCAACACTGGAGATGATGTCCAGAGTAGGCATCCAGTTGACATCAAAATCTCCTGGTTAATGAGGAGATATCAGGAAACCCAAAGGCTGTGCAGCTCACAGTCACTCTGACAAGTGGCAGCAAAGGTATTTTAGGACTTTTCCCTCACTTCCTGACAGAGGGGAACTTGCAACACCGCCAGCAGTGGCCCTATGCCTGCCAGAGGGAGTGCAGGACCCTGAGAGCACAGCAATGTGGTCAGGGCTCCGCTGGTTTCTTCAGTCCACTTGAACGAAGGTCAGTGCTCAGGGACGGCACACTTTGGATTTCAACACAGGCACGAAGTATACAGAAAGCAGAAAACAGGTCAGTTTGTTTAAGCCTCAGTTGAATGAATAGCAGCAGTTTGAAGGCTAAAGTCAGAGAGGCCAGTGCAGAAAATGAGATGCATCTAGCATGAGGTAGGAAGTGCAGCAAAATCAGTCAGCCTCAGAAGAAGAAACGCAGGTGAAGGAGACCTATTGAAAGATGTCTAGCAGAAGGCAGCAGTGGTTTTGTCTTTTTTTTTTTTTTTTCCCACTGTTTTCAGTAAAAGTTCAGCTATAAGTACATGCCTAGCACAATTAACAGCAGTGACTGAGCAGTAAAATGTGAACCTGGAATAAGAATAGGCTAAGTCAGAGGGTATTCAAATCGTTTAGGTCTTTTTTAATTGGTTGCACCCAGTGACCTTCATAGTATGATCTTTAAAGAGCAAGCTTTTTAAGGCTGAAACTTTTTTTAAGGTAACATTTTTAAGATAGCTTTTTAACAGGTGGTGTTTCTGATGGAGGCTGGGCAGAGAAGCAGATGTCTGTAGTGCTCACTTCAAGAGGAAGAAGGAAGGAATTATAGACCAATTGCCTTAACTCCACTGCCCAGAAAAAATCTGCAGTAAATAACGAACCAAAGAAATATGAGGCACTTGGGAGATAACAAAGCAGGGAGGTCATCACCAAGGGAAGTTTTTGTCAAGATCAAGTCATGCCAATGACTTTAGATTTTTTCTAAAGCAGGGTAAGAGGCATTGTGATAGTAGGAGAGGAACAGAGGGTATCGTACGTACTTGACATGAGTAAAGCTTTAGGCGCTTGTCTCACCTGGCAGTCTCACAATAAATTAGGGAAATGTGGTCACGATGATGTGATTTTAAGCTGAATGGAGACTGGTTGTCTATTCTGAGAGAATGTCTATCAGTGTATCTAAAGATCAAGAGTGGAGGTTCATGAAAAATGTTCTCTGCTCTGCTTTTTTAGTGTTCTTGTTGACAACCTCGTATGATGGAATAGAGACTACACTTACGAAAATTTTGGACAACGTAAAATTGTGGAAAACTGCAAGTATTTTGGAGAGTAGGGTTATAAATAAAGTAACTTTGGTAAAATTCAGTGTCCTTTCTGTACTGTCAAGGACAAAATTGTACATGAACTTGAATAGTCAACAGTAAAAACATGGGAGCGGGAATGAAACAGAAAGGACCTGAAGGCTACACTGGATCAAAAGGCAAACGGGAGTGGGATGTGTTGCAAAAAAGGCAAATAGATTTATGAATACATCCTGTAAGATTTGTCAGGCCACAACTGGAATACATTTTTGCTTTTTCAGCACATTGATACGAGTCAATACAACCTGAAGGAGAGCAACAAGAATGATCACAGGTCTATAAAAGATGGTCAGTAAGACTGAGCAAACTGAAGTCCTGTGTGCATGGTAACAAATACTCAAAAGGCTGTGGCAAAAAAGGGAATAATTTGCTTTCTGCTTCTATGGTATATAAGAAACAAAGTAATGGGCTTCGTCTGTCCCTGTCAAGATCCAGGAAATTCACCGGGAAGTACTGACAGTCAAGATAGCACAGCTCTGTAATAAATTGCTTGGGGAAATTGTGGAGTGTCTAATATCAGAAGTTCTTAAGCAAAAATTAGACAAATAACTGTTGTAGATGTAGCAAGGAACATAGAAAGGAGTAGATGATTCAGGCTGATTTCAGCCCTTCTTTTCTACAGTTCTGTGTAATAGATACCATAAATAAAATAAAGGAAAAAGGCCAGCGTTTTAAGCAGTCTTCATTTGTCCTTTTGTCATAAAATCTTTCACATTAGATGGGAACCTGAATTATTAAAGGATAAAACAAAAAGCAGAAGGAACTCTCAAACAGCAATTAGAAAGAAGCTTAAGAAAAAAATAGACAGAAAAAAAATCTTTGTGCTGCAGTTGCAATTAGAGTCACAGCAATTGTTTAGTCATGAGTTGCTGTTATATACGACAGGAATAAAGGCCAAGTTGAAGGCTGCCTTTATTTTAACCAGTAAGTCTTTCAGAAAAGGGTCTGTATATTATTCCCACCTAATATCATGCTGAGTCTGTCCTTAACGTTTGTCAAAGGGTAGTAAGACTATCATAGTCAATTTTGCTAGAAAACGTTTGTCCCAGGTTATCTGAGATGCTCTACAATAATAACGCAGTACTTGACTGTGTGCCTGAAGCACAGCTGATTCACCCGCCTGGCCTACTTACATCTCATTGGCAAAAGCAATTGAAAATGAAGTGTGATCATAGGATGCAGAAATATGTTTTTTCACTATTTATTTTATTTCATTTGCATGTAAATTCACTAATTTTATACAGACTGCTCAGGGTCTCTAGTGTTTCCATTTTACTCTTTCTTGTTCATTCTCTTTCGCTAAATGGAATAGCCATATGTTCCTTAAAATCAGTATACTGTCCCTATTTATAGCACCTGCCTTGATGTGGTGTTCAAAAAAAACCAGAGGAGAAAGCATAATTTCTGTTCCCCATATCGTTGGCCAGCTGCTAGAGTGAAACTGCCATGCATGGAGAGGGCTTCTTCCACAAGGTCTTCTTCAAAGGGCCTTGCTATCAGATCCTGTGGAGGCCTCTCTTCCATCTACATCTCATCAGGCCAGACAAAGTGCTGTTACTGTACAAGTAAATCTTACATTTTGGTGCACAGATGTTACACAACATAACTAGAGCTGAACATATCCATGTAATGTTGCCATGGAAATACAGAATTTTGATGTAAATTTAAATTTTCTATATTCACCTTATTTCACTAACACAAATTAGCAAAGCTGCAATCAGAGAACTGCCATGCTTTATTCTCTTTTAGTGGGTGGCATTGTCTACTGAAAATCAGAAGAAAGTGAAAACAGGAGATTTTAGCTACTACAAGAGTATCATGTCACGATCACATTTTATGTGCATGCTATGTTAAACTGTTGTGCAGCACTGTGCATCTGAAACCTCGTCATCCATCCATAGAATTCAAATGTTTTTCAAGTCTTATCCATACCTTATAGGTGGGGAAAGTGATGTAATTGAGCAGTAGTAGATTGTACAGTGAGTCAGTACGCTGCTCTGGCTTGATACCTGAGCCCCGATCTTCACTTTTAATCGCATCATGTAGTTATTAAGAGACCTGGCATGTAAATAGTAGAGCACAGACTATCTGTTTTACAATGAGAATACACAATGCCCAAAACTGTACTCCAAACTGGGAGAGTCTTTAAACGTATGCTGCAGAGGCATTGCCTGCAAAGGAACATGACGCTTATTAAAATCAATATGTGAGAAAGTGAAGAGCAATCAAAATAGAGCATATATAAATTGAAATAAGTGTTATACAAAGTGGATTATGCTAATTTAAGTAAATCTGTTTCTAAATCAAGATAGTTTAACTCAGAATACTTTTCATGTATATACAAGACAATGTAGTTACCAAGTAGTCTTCAGTACCAGGAGCTATTATGCTGTATGGGGAGCAGAGCTGTTGGGACTGATGAAAATTTGCAAACAAGTCCCAGGGTATTTACCAAGTAAGAGAGCAATGCTGAAAATGGGCACAGTCTTGGAAGGTCCCATTCATAGCAGGCTGTGGAGCAGGAGATGCAGTCAGTGAATGACAGGTGGCTCAGGCTGGAGGACAGGAGGTCGCTGCATGTACTGGAGACCTTTAGTAACAAGGCTGTTTGGAGGCACGTACCTTTTACATAAGTCCAACCAGCGATCTCTCCCCTCAGAGGGCTGGGGATCCATGAGGCTAGCTGCTACTTTTGTGTGGTTGAAGAGTGGGATTTCTGCATCAGTGAAAACACTGGAGCTTTTTTTGTCTGTTTTGGCCTTTTGTCTGTTAGTTCACAACAAAACTATTATCCTTATTGGCCAACCTCAACAAAATTTGTCAGGAGGCTAGATCTCAAAGATATGAGATGCCAACAGTAGGTCTGTTAAACCCATGAGCTGGCAGCTTGAGGCAGCCCCAGCTGCATGCATGGCTGGTCTGAGCACCACAGGTATCATCAAGTCAAGCAAGTGAAACAGCGGGAGAGAGACAACAGAGCAGCAGGGACTGAGCTCAGGGATTGTAGCAACCGTGATGGGGTCTATGTGGACCTCAGGGAGAGATCAGAGGAGGTACTATGGGTGGGCAGGAGTTCTGGGCTAGGATGCTGGGGACTTGAGGGGAGGTGTGGTGGGGAGAGTAGGAGTAGCTTGCATGTTATGAAGAGGGGACAGGAGAGAGCTCAAACTATAGCAGTGGCAGTCTTTGAAAGATGTGACTTAAGTTCTTGAGGCAATTTACGTTTGTTGAGCATCCCTGTCCTGCGAGTTTTCTGCAAATGGTGGGCTGGGTGGAGGAGTGAAACTTTCCTACATGGGGTCTTAAGAGTTTGTAATAAAAAAAGAGTTCACACTGCAAGTTCAATACAAATGTGTTAAAAAGTCAGTTAGTCATGAGGTGCAAGCATGGTTAGCTGATGTTGTCGGTTATGGTTCTTGCTATGTCTGAGAAGGAGCCCTGCGAGCCAGTCTGACTTCACGACTGAGGAAAAGTTGAACAGCTTCTCCCAGAGTTTTAGCGAATTCCCCTCCCACAAAAATGCGATTCTGGGAAGAGAAGAAAGTGTCAATGTTTTCCACCTCACACTATGAAAAGTTTTTAAGATTATGGGTGTGTGTGAAAAAGGACCTGTTAAAACATGGCAGACTTGACTGGAACATTTCGCTGCACAGATTTGGTCAAAGATTTTTCGTACAAAGGAATCAGAAGTGTCTGCTTTCCACAGAGTGATCGTGAAATGTCTGATCCTTCTCACTCCTACAGAGTCAGCTAAACTGATTTGCAGCACAGGAAGACAGATCAGTTCAGACATCTTTTTCTGTCCACTCCACCTTGATTGCACTCCCTCTGTGCTGCTATTACCTATGTGTGTCAAACACATCAGTGCTATGCTGTGGGAGCATTTTTGCTACAGTTATCTCTTCAAGGGCAGATGAAGATATATTTTTATCCAGAGTGGACATGATTGTGTGCAGACGTGACCACATTAAATGATGTAGCAGCGTGCAGTCCATCAGTTTCCATATATTATTGCCTGGTTTTACCTTGGATAACTGATTAGCTGTCTCATTGTAGAAAACACAACTGGGACAAGCACTTAGATTTCAGTGAAGTAAAGTAGATGAGAGTCTTTGGCTGATCTCCACAAGGCACATCATCACAAATACTGCCACTTTAGGATTCTAGAGAAAGTCAACAAAAAACATTTATTGCACTGTGAGAAACACACACTTGAAAAGCACTCAGTGTCACTAAAACAATGCCTAAGGAAAGAGCAATGTATTCTTACTTAATGTTATTTAGTCACTGGCAAGTTATACAAACTAAAATTCCAATGCGATACACAGTCAAGAATTCAGCTGTCATGCTAACTCAAGTGCACACTGTGGCTGTGCTTTGAAAATGAAAATTCAGCCATTTGTCTTTTGCTGCATAACAGTGCACACACACTGGTTTTTTTTTAATAATGAAAACACAGCTGAAAGAGATGCTACTAAAATGTAGACCAGGAAACTTTAAATAGGATAATGTGATTCTACCCTTAAACATCTTTCTTCCAAGGCCTCAGAGGTTTCTGCTGAATGTTTTATCAACAAGAAATACAGAATTTGTTTTGCTAGTTTATCTTTTTTTGTCTATCACTGTATTATATTTTTTCCATGTCTATCTATAGCAGTGTAAGAGGCAGCCATATATTCCAGAAATTCTTTTTTCCATTAGTGTAAGGCAGCAACAGCATCTTTAAACGAATTCAGTGGTGAGTGGGTTCACATGTACTGCATGTGCTTCTGCAAGACAGATGGATTTTTGAGACTCTGTAATTGGGTGATTTTAAAACCCTTGAGAAGCCTGCTCCAGGGACCTCAAGGATCTTATAGTTGGCCCAGGACACATACTGCATCCTTTGAACTCAAAGATGTCTATTTAATAGTATAATAGTTGTATGACTATCTTCTTATCTCTCAGAATGTTATAATGTGCAGAAAGTACCTTCCCCTGAGCCAGACTTTGGTATCTCAACATCTATTCCTAGAAGCTACCACTGTATTTAAAAAGCCAATAATACTTTCTGAGATGTTTTTCTTCTCAAGTGGACGTGATGCTATCTTTGCCTTCCCAAATGTTAGTTTCCTATTCAGATTACAATATGCATCCCAGGATCCTGTGCTGAGCAGGTTTGCAGAAAAAAAGCTGCTGAAAATTAGTTGTGACTCTGTGTCACACACGTGGCAGATTATTAATCTGCTGCTATAGATTATTAGGAAGATGTTGGCTCATGCTTGACCATAACATTTTACTCTCACTTAAATGTTTTGTCTTTTTCTTTTTCTAGTACCTGCATGCGAATGGGATTGTCCATCGTGACTTGAAGCCAGAAAATCTACTCTATGCAACGCCAGCACCAGATGCACCACTAAAAATCGGTAAGCAGCATTAAATGTATGCTTCCCTAATTCCTTTGTACCAGTAATATGTGCTAACTGATCTTTACCGTATATATGTGTCACCAGCACTTTATTCAAAGCTAATGCTTATACTCAAATGAACAGCATGTTACTTCTTCGGCAGTACAGCTATGCATGGTGTTTTTAAAACCAATACAAAACTAGATGCTTGCTTAGAGAATTTATAGCCAAAATTGTGCAGAACATGACAGAGAATAAAGTGCTCAGGAGGAACAAGAAGGATCATGAGATCAGAGTACAACTGTGTGCACCATTTCTGTTCCCCTTTTATTGTTAAACTAGTATTTTAAGAGGAAAGATTCATTTGCACGAAAGTACAAATGTGCAGATCAGCCGTAGAAAGCAAACTGAGCAAGACTGATGTCTGTTTTGAAGACAGATTTGAGGGATAAGAAGTGATCTTCACAAAGTGCGTAGGGAAGCTATCTGAAGCACAGTCAGCACTACCAGGGAGCTGAGGAGGGACAGGGTGAGACCAGACTCTCCTGGACAGGGGTGTATTATGCCAGTTCTGTTGGGGATGGCGGGTGCTTGCAAAGGGCATGACCTCCAAAAATGCTGCTTGTGCCCAGTTTTTGCTTGAGCAAAGAGAAGGTCTGTGCAACACTCCTGAGCTGTAGGTAACCAGTTTGGAAATCCCACCTCATGCTCCCTTACTGGGAAGCATGGGAGCATGCAAGGAGTGAGAGTTGCCACGTTCATCAGACCAGTATTCATCATGGGTTTCAGGACCCAGATTTCCACAAACTAGTCTCAAGCAATGTAATATAAATTTCTAGGAAAGTCTTGCATCTCAGGATGATGGTATCTTAATTTACATTTTATCCTAGTTCTTATCTTTCCTGGAAAGTCTCTGAACAGCTGTAACATGATAGCTTAATGCAGCACCCAGTGGCCTTGGTTTGACAGCTACAGTGGTGTAGGTGCTTCTGAAGCATTTTCTTTAATGCTGTGATTCTTCATCTTCTGGTTAAGATTATTGCCTTGTTTAAATTGAGATCTGATTTACAATGAGTGGCAGAGTTTATAAAAGTAAAGTATGTTTCTGTTTAGATAAGTAACAACATATAAATGATAACCATTTAGGGACACATGAACCCTAACTATGCATTTCTAGAATAAAATATGAACTATTTTTATACTGATCTTGAGTCAAAACATTCCCTTTAATCTTCACTGTAGCAAAACAAAAATACTTTTATTTAAGGCCAGATTGTCGTCACCTAAATTGGAATTTGAAGAAGCTCAGTTTATTCTCAGTGAAAACTTAACAGTTGTGAAGACTTCAGTTTTTATGTCTTTTAAAAAATGAGTCATTCAAGACAATGTGTAACATCATGAAGGCTTTTGCTGTTTGAGTAG
The DNA here is from genome assembly GCF_000690535.1 of Cariama cristata. Lineage (NCBI taxonomy): Eukaryota > Metazoa > Chordata > Aves > Cariamiformes > Cariamidae > Cariama > Cariama cristata. The sequence goes on along the minus strand of NW_009628259.1, from coordinate 13,040 downwards.
TAATTCAGGGTGGAAACACTGCAAAAAGGATGATCGGTACTTCTCCTGGCACAACCTCTGTTCCCCTGGAAGCCCTCTATCAAAATACTGCTAGGATTTTGTCTTGCAGGAACTGCGTACTCTGACCTTATCCAAGAAATCACTAATGCACAATATTTTAGCCCAAGATTGTTCTGTTAATCTTATGGGATTACTCACAGAGTGGAAGCTGAATATATACCTGAAATGGATTTCTGGATCACTGCTTATATACCCTTAGGCATCCCATTTTATTGGCTTTGTGCAGTCTTCAGGATAAAATACAAGCTACATTTCTGCCAAGCAAGAATCAGGCATACTCATTTGTAAGGACAAATTTTGATTCTGGATTGCAATCTGGATAGATTCTTTAAATTGATCCTGATCTCTGGAAATGACAGTACTGTTCATTTAATGCATAAATGTTCATTTAATTACATATAGAATGTTAAAAAGAAAAGTGATTTTACAAGGAAGTAAGAACATTAATATTCGTAAACAATCTTAACAGCTGACTTTGGACTTTCCAAGATTGTGGAAGATCAAGTGACCATGAAGACAGTTTGTGGAACTCCAGGGTACTGTGGTACGTTGTTTTGTTATTTACTGTATGCTGCACTTAATGTGAGGATGTTACATTTTCACTTTCCAAGGTGAAATGCTTCTTCATCAAGTCAAAATTCAAAAAGCCCCTAAAAAGCAGAAATAAACCCCTAAAATTCAGAACTGGCACTGGGTTACATTTTTCTACACTCATATTCTCTAGCACTGAAGCTTAATAATCAAAACATATGTTATGGTGCAAGTTCATTACTTGCATGGAAATAAGTTCGACCATCGTAAAAATGCTGAAATTACTAAAATAATACTGGAGAGGCATCAGTAGAAACTTGGACTATGAAAGGCATAATGGAAAACACTAAAAATCTGTAAAGTTCATAACATTTATGAATATATGAATATTGCTTACAGTGAATTTATCTTAAAGTAATTTTTTTAACATAGAGGAAATCAAATTATTCCTTAGAGTAGGGTCATAAATTAATCCCCTAAACCCAAAACATTTCAGCAAATACATGGTTTCAAGGATTGGCTCAAACCATTCTGGTCCACACTGGAGTGGGACCTGTACAACAGAATTATGCGTGCCATATCAAGGAGTGCTTTGTGGGAGATGTTGTCAACTGGGGAGGCTGGTGTAGATCTCTTTCAGCAGTAAAAAGGCTTTGGCCCTTTTAACTAATCCTCTTTTCTCCTAAACAAAGTAAGAATGAAATCATAGGTTTGCTTCAGTTTTACCAAGAGAGTGAGAGTCAGCATGAACCAGTGCTTACCAAAATGACTAATATGCCTGTGTATTCACAATACTTCAACAAGCATGAGTTTATGGGTGACTTCAGAGCAAACATCCAACTCATGAGCTTAGCACCGTATTACATAAGGATGGTAATTTTAGTTCCTTTATAATTTAGAAATTAGGAAATTGAAATTATATACTTAATGATGTTGGGTTTATATTTCTCAGTTTGTGGCCTTTAAGGACACTTTCTAGTTGTTTAACTGTGGAGGATGTGCACAAAGTTTAGAAACTGTGTTTCATCTCAGTTGTCCTGTTCTTACACGACTTTACAAAGTCACAGCTAGTTCATGCTTCTTAGTCTTGTAGCTTTTGTTAATGTAAAGCATCTAATTTGAATGCAAGAAAACCGATACTTCAAATTAAAACAAATTTCTGTAGAATCACATTTAGGTAAAAATATGTTCCCTCACTGTCACATGGGAGAATGAGGTTTTGCTAAGCAAGTGAAAAAATATAGTACTGGTAACAGTCCATGAATAATTAGGAATGTGGGTTTTTTTCTCCATTGCTTTGGGGAGAAAATAAGTGGGGCAGAGAGTGAACACTAGAATTGCTTTATGCATAACATCTGGCAAACAATGCCATAGCTGTGCTATATGTCAGATGTGGGTAATCCAAAGAGGGCATAACTAAAACCAACCCCGAAAAAATCCAAAAATCTAAAACCAGAGTTCAAGCACATAACCTGTCGCAGTAGAAGGAAAGCAGCATACAACTGGTCTTGAAAAAAATAGTTAAAAAGGTTCTGCTGAGCCCCAACGGCTGTTCCGTCGTGGGGCTGGAGCATTTCACTCTGCCCATGGGGCTGCTGCGGGAGCTTGTCCTGCTGCAGGCGGGGATGTGCCCAGCCTGGCCCTCCCCTGCACACAGCAGACTCTTCTTCAGCAGCAGCGTCCCCACATTGGAGGGGACGGCACGGGTCTGTGGGGTGCTCCATCCTTGTGGAGAGCCTCCGGCCTGCCTGCGGGTGGGTGGTCTGCAGAGCAGGGCAGACCCCTAATGGTTTCTGGCTCAGTTTCCTATGGCGGCACTGAGCTGTGCAAGGCTGAGCAGCCAGCAGCTGGACGGAGCTTCGCAGGCGGCCTGGAAGCTTTCAGCAGGGCATCCTGTGCATACTGTTCGTACAGCACCCTTGTGCACAGCTTCACTGTCAGAGAGGGACAGCTAGCTCCTGGACATGTGCAGAAGGTCGCCTGGACTCCCGGAACCAGCAAATGAGCCAGAAATGGATCCTCCAGTGCCAGAACATGCAAAAGAAGGAGCCTCTGTGGCAAAAGAGGATTTCAGCTGCCTCTGCAGTCTTCTTGCCCTTCACTGCAAGGCACTTCCATGTCAGCAAACCAGCTAATGGCCAGGGAGGCTGGTGATCCTGTTTACAGCAAGGCAAGCCTGCTGGGCTTCCCATGGTGGATACTCACCTCCAGTAAACAATGTGATCTTGTGGAGAAACCTATTTCTGCCATTCTTGCTGAACTCTAAATCCTGAATGGGTGCCTACAAGAGACTACAAGTTGCTAGCAGTGTGCTGAGTAGTAAGCATCTCAGGTAGTTTTGGACAGAGCTGAGCCAAGCCATGTGGAAACTAAACTTTTGGCCTTTGCTTTTATAACTGTAGAAGCAAAGGAAAGAGGACATTGAAAAAGACCGTAAGATTACTCTTGTTATCTCATAGCACAGCTGATAATGCAATTCAGGTGACATGTCCATTACCTTGTGTGACATTCTCTGGCAAACACACACAGGTGCCAAGTATGCTTTAGAGTAGCACTGAATTCCAGTCTACTTAGTTTCATAAAACTGTACTTCACATATTAGCTATTACTGTTCTGATTGTCTTCTCTCATGACAGTTGTACTACAAATACCATAAAACCGTAGCTAGTATTTAGCCCTTTTTATGCCTGTCTTCGTATACTATAAAAATAGGATAAGGCTTATTCCCATAAAAGAACCCTCAGAGTAGGGACGACTTGGGGAGCGGGGGGGTCTCACGCTGAATGTCTGTGCTAACAAGAGAAAAAAAGGAGCTTTGTGCCTACAGACATGGACCTGCAATCCTTGCTTTACAACCTGAGTTAACTGACCATGCAGAATTCCTGGTGCCTGGCAAATATTCAAGCATTACTTTACAGAAGTAGAGGAAACCCAGGAGGAATAGTGTTGAAATGCCAAATTAAACTATGAATAATGGATAGTCATAGGCTGCCAACTCCCACATCCTGCCCACCCAGCTATCAGCAGGTTCTCCAGAAAGGACACAGCAACAAAAACACACACTGGAATCTGGATGCTTTGGCATCAAGACTTACCAATCTACAGTCCCTGGGACATGCAAAGTGATGCAGAGGACTGAAAGCAAGAAGATGGTCACAAAGAACTTAACTTGCTGAGATGTGCTTTCAGTGAACTTAACAAGAAGAGCGTAAGTGATTTCTGACAGTAGCATATAAATATAAGCCAGGGCAGAGCAGTGATTCATGATCAGTCTGTTACAGCCTACATCTAAAATATCAGCAATGTATCAGTCAAATCCATTCCCCAAAAACAAACTTCTGGAAATATTAAAAAAAAATGTATTTACTAGATGAATAGATGTGTAATCACAGTTCAGATACCAAGGCAGACCTCTATATACAAATCTTTGGTCTCCTTTGTGGCCATTTTACAAAACTGAGGTGGAAGGAGGAGAAAAGTGAAAGAAGGGCTGAAAGTGTCTTCTGCCATTATCCTGAGCAAGAAGACCCTCCAAGAAACATTGCATTCTCTAGAAGAGGAAGCATATTGGCCATTAAACTAAAGAACTGTCCTATTTACTTCAGAACTCCCCACATGGTGTTAACAAACATGGCAGGAAGAGCAGTCATTAAAATCTCTTTTCTTGGTCCATCTCCATCTCTTTCTCTGAGGCCATTGGCTGCTTTGCCTGTAGGCTGTCCTGTTAGCTACAGGTTGACTTGAGTTAAAATGAGTTGGGATCTAGTGTCACTTCTCAAAACCAGTCTCTTTCTGTTCATCAGTTTACCTAGCAGAAGAATAAGGAGGCAGGGAGAGTCTGAGCTTAGACTGGCAAGTGTTTGCTCAGCTGCCAACTACGCAAGTGGTATGTAGCAAACTTAGTGATAATGTCCTTTGCCTTTTATATTAATGCTTTGTAAAAATGCTTGATATGTTCCCTGTGTGCTAAATCCTTTAGGTAAGTTGAAGAAATCTGAGCCAGCTGCCTGGAGGCCATTAGGGAGTTGTGTATACTCTAATTAAAATCATGCTTGGGGGAGCCTTGCTCCCCTGGGATATTGCAGCCTGTTCCTCAGGAGACATAGCTGCCCCAACGGAGACCTCCCACAGGCTGGGAACAAAGCAGGAGCATGCCGGCAGCCTCGGTCAGTCCTGGCAGGCAAGCAAAGCTTCAGGCTGAGCAGGGAGCTGTCACACATTTCAGGCAGCCCCAACCCTTCTTGGCCCTGCTGCTCATGGCTCTGAAAGTGTAGTGCGGGAAGGTGAAGAAATGTGTATGTCCTGCAGCATTGATGCGCGTAGGTGCAGCAAGTCCACTGTGCCCCAGAAATGTGGCAGCCATCTCACGTGTATCGTAGAGCTGGTGGGTTCAGGAGCTGTACTGCCATCCCGTATATTTGATATTAATACAGATACAATGGTTACTGGGAAGAAGGGCTACTGATATGTGGAAGTGTGGCTGAGCAATGTCTTTTTAATTATTTTTTTCAAAATTAGTTGGGTGTTTTTGTCTGTGGCCAAAAGGTGAGGAAGGGAAGGGTCTTGCCTCCCTCGGTATCAAGCACTTGCACTTACTCCTCTGGAGATGCAGCGTTTTCATCCTGCCCCCTCAGGAGCTTTGCCCAGGGAGGTTTGCCCAGTCAGAGGCAAACCCCAAGGGTACGTGGTGCCACGGGCCCTGGAGGCATGGGGACCAGGGCACTTGAGGTGGGCACAACAGAGTTTGAATGTGCAACCAGGCACATTTTTAGTCCCGCACAGCAACAACTGGTATTGTCTGAGGGATACAGTGATCTGCTCAGCTTTCCTCGAGGTGTGTCTTTCAAGCTGCTTGGGCAGAGATTAACTCCTCTTTACCATTGCAGAGCTGAAGTCCTCTGAGACTGCTTTTCTGCCTGCTCCACACTGCAGCAAAAACAATTGCTTGAAATGGTCTTGTCTTTCCTCACAGTTAAGATAGAATACCAAAAATAAAGCCCAAATAAAGTACCAAGTAAATAAGTAAAATAGTGAAGTAAAAGTACCACCTGGTTTGTCATATTGCAGCTCCAGTGCTGCTGTAGCTTTCTGTGGGTCCTTTCACAAGCCTAAAAAGCAATTTGAAACCTGTTTTGTTTTGTTTGGGTTTTTTTTTTGAAGTCCACTTTTCATTTTATTCTGGCTGTGCTTGGACATGACTTCTGTTGCTTTATACTCAGTGAAAAGAATCATTTGCCTAATTAAGGTCTTAAGGAGCAGGCACTAACTTTTAAAAAGACACGAGCGGAGTTTAAATTGACTTTACGACTATTATTTCTGCATTCAACTTTAATCTTATTGACAAGTGTTTTATCATCTGCAGCACCAGAGATACTACGGGGATGTGCCTATGGGCCTGAAGTGGACATGTGGTCTCTGGGGATTATCACCTACATCCTGTAAGTGCAGACAGTGCCACGGAGTGCTTCATTTGTAAGCACCTGCAGGTTTTTATGACATTATGAGCTGTGCCATTGGAAAACACAAGATCCTGAACTTTAATTATGATATTCCTAATCTTATTTAAGTAAGTAAAATCCTAGAAAAGCATGGCAAAACACTCAGGTTATATATTTGATAAATATAGCACTTCCTTCTGAACAGCAGCAAGGTCTGTGCAGAATCGTGCTATTAATGTGAATGAAGCTGCTGAAAGCAAAAATACAGGCATATGAGTGTCAGAAAGCATCGTATTTTTTTTTTCTCATTCACACAAACTGTGAGATACACTATGATCCTAAGTAGCTTCTCAACTGCAAATGGGGCAAGGAGAAGTTAAGGTGCTTGCAGTAGTTTCACAGTGCCTGTGAATATTCCCAAATGCAGCTGCCCCATCTTGTCAGCCGCAGACACTGCTACAGCTTTGACTGCAGCATCAGTGTTGCTGTATCACAGCATCTCAGCCAGGAGGCAGGGAACAGCCCTGAACTCGGTCTGCAAATCAGTCTGACGGGTTGAATGATTAATATTGAAGTGTTGCACTTCTTACAAGATAACCAGAGACTCTATTGACAATGCTGGGCTATGAGCAATGCTGGCCATACATATTTTAAATAGTTGAAGTTACAACTAAAGACCAAAATTTTCAAACAGTTGTGTCTAAAAGTAGGCACTTGTGTCTGCATCTTAATATGGCTAGTCCTAATTCCATTTGTGAGCATTGTAATTATTTTATTGTATTGATGGAATATTTCAAAGGAAGCTTGTTGAGAAAGGAAAATGGTATCTTATGTATTGACACTTCTCTTTATGGCAGAATAAATAACTTCATTTATTCCCTCGGCAACACCAATGCTAAGCGGGCTTGTGTAGTTGTATACGATACTTGCAGGATGCCTTTTATGGGAAGAAAATGGGATTTTACACATGTATATTAAAGATATGGAGGATTTTAATATTTTCTTTCCCCTTGTAGGACTCATTAACTGTATCCAGCAAGTACAATGTGTAATAATTATTTTCTTTATGTCTTTTGCAAAGAAATAATTATATTTTCTAGGGTTTATACTAAAAGTACTTGTAAGGATATATAAACACTCTGATGGAAATATCAGAAAACATCTTTTGTTCTCTACATAAGCTTCAAGTAAGTCACAGCTCTCGTTTTGGGTGCCTGTAAATAATAGGCTACAGTATTCCTACTTGGTATTTTCTTATGTGCTCCTTTTAAAATGTGAATCTTTGTCTCAAGGCCTGGTTCAAGTCTGTAGAAGATCACATCTCAGGTACTGCCTCCCAGGTGGACATTCCTCATCAGTTCTAGTGATCCACGCGTGGCAGAGAGATACGAAATTTGCCAGCATGGCTGCCTCTGAGATTGGAGAGGTGCCTTTTGTTGTCCCTTTACAGGGATAACAAGATTAAGCCATGGGCTTGCCTGGTTATTCAGCATTTGGGGGATAGCTGTTGTACTTGAAACTGAGAGCCTTCCTTAAGCAGAACTTGCTTTCATGTGTAGGCAAGCTCCAAGCAAGAATGTACAGCAAATTCCCATTTGAATATATGGAGTGGCATTTGCTATATGCAACCTTTCAAAACTTTCTGGCTGTTCAGGAGATGCTCCCAAGCCACGTTAAACCTCTGCACTGGTGTAAACACAAGTGTGTGAGCTCCTGCTCTCGGTGGGACACTACCAGTGTAGATACTCCTCTACTTCCTCCTTCTGGTCCTCTCCTCCTCCCCTCTCGAAATCCAATTTGGCCTACAGGAACAAGTCAGGCAAGAAGAGTGCTAGTCAAATGCTCTTGGCCATCTTGTCCATTTAGCTTTAACAATATTCAACATTTAAAACTCTTCTATTAAGTGTAAAACTTTGTAGATCAACATTTCTGATGGATTAGAAGCTGAGACCAGAAAGGTACATGTACAGTAACTAATTCATTAATCCTGCAGCCTAAAGGACAGTGTTGCATGTCTCAGTCTCAGTTTAGTAGAGGGAATGCAGTTATGTACAGTCAAAAAAAAAGTGTTGCTGTGTATGCCTCCAAAATAGAGTGGATGTAAGAGTTAAGTGCCATGCTACAGAAGATGTGCATAAAACTGTATCTTCTCACCAATACAAAGTACACTTACCATGTGATTAAGAAAAACTTTGACACATATTTTGACAGAACAATTATTCCTGAGGCAAATTATGTTAAGACCTATTGATAATAACTGCTAATTCCACGGAAGCCACATTTATAGTTTTAACAGCAAAGAGGACCAGTCCTTTTGTGTTCCTGCAGTAGGTTAGAAACGCTACTGCACAACTGAGATGCAGATGGTGGTCAACAAATACAGAGGCTTTGCCTGTAGTCAAAATTGCATGGATTTAATTAAAGGTGGTTTTTTTACTAACTTACTTAAACAGACACAATCTGGTCATTTCTAACTGCTTTTGAGGCTGTTTACATTGGTTTTTTCTTTATTTGGTAGGTAATTGATTTAAAGTAAATCAAATAATAAAATGAAATTTTATAATAAAATTAAATCAAGAGCAGCCACGCTGGGTCTTAACTTGGTTTAATTTATCTAACTTGAAATCACACCTCTAGTTTTATTCATCTAATTTGACATGTAGCAAAAAATCTGTCTTCTAAAAAGGAAAGTTTTTTTAGGTAGAAGCAGGTTAATAAGACAACAATAGGTGATAGTAGTGACTTATGATGAAAATATTTTCTGGAGTAAATAGAGAATCACTTAGGCGGCTTCTAACACAGTCACAACAAGCCTTAAGCATGACCTCACTGTATGTCATCAGCTACCTGGTATCCAGAAGCCAGTTTCGGCTGCACCAGTTAGCAGCCTAACAACCCTACTCAGCATGGGGATAGGAGTCGATCGGGAGCCAGCTCAGAAATGGTGGTGGGAGAGGCAGGCAAGCAGGAGGGGAGCAGCAGAGGGACTGTGACCAACTCCCACCTACTGAAGCACACAGCATTTGAAGGTTGGATCCTTGTGTTTTAATCCATCTTTGCCAGACTTGGAAATTAATAACATGCCCAGAATGTGCTTACAGTGGAGATTCTCTCCTCTTCAGCCATGCAAAGCGATGTAGCTGTTCCACCCGCAGCTACACACTACTCCCAAAAACATGGTTCTTCCTTGAACATCTGTCTTCTTTTTCAGGACAGTAAGCACACTGATGGGGTTTAAAAATATAAAAACAAGTTAAAATGTAAGGTTAAATTTTCTAGATTTGTTGCTGTCTTGTTCTTTATGGTCTGCTGTTTTTATCCTGTCATCATCTTGTTGCTTCTTGCATTTTCTGGAGGCAGAGTAGCAGATAGACTTTCTGTTTAGCTCAGAACACTTACTGGTTGAATAGGAAATTCACTTTAAAACATCTGATTATGTGTGCAAGCATGATTAAAGTGCAATGAAGCAACAAAAAAGGACACTATATAAATGGAAACACTTCTATGAGTTTGCTTTCCCCAGGGCCAGCAGCGTGGATCTGTGTCAGCATCTGTATTATTCAATATATTCATAAATGCACTCATAAGGGAAATTACAAAATTTCTTGATAATATGTAGATTACTTAAGTAAAGATGAGAACTGATTATTAAAACCTGCCAAAAGTTTTTACATTTTGTGAATAGCAGGATGAAAGAACATACAGAGATGAACATAATCAAAAAACAGTCCTAACAGGACATGTTAAAACTTCAAACTTCACAGGTAAAATGTGGTTCCTCAGCTAATTCCTATCCCTCAGGAAAGAGGGATTTTGATAATTGCTCTATGAACATGTCAACTCTGTGCTTGTAAACAATCCAAAAAAGCGCATCCAAGGTCAGGAATTGTTAGCAAAGAAGTGGAGATTAAAATAGAAAACATCATTACACTAATTTGCAACTCTGTGGTGTGCCCACAGTGAATGGTGTTTGCACACGCTTCAAAAAAGACACAGCTGGAGAAGACTCACAAAAGAGGGCAGAGATGAGCAAAGGTTCCAGACTGAGGAATGAGTAAATAGTCCAAGGGATTTCAATCTGAGACCAGTAGAACGAAGAGATGATAGAAAATATTTATTGGTATGTAGAAGGTAAACAGATACCAACTGTTGCATAGCTCCTCTTATGGTAAGTCCTTGTATTAATAGTTCCAATTATAGACATGTGAAAATGGAAAATTTACAATCTGATCAGCCTTTCCCAGTGCTTATGAATGCTTAGAACCACATTTTGCTCAGCTCTGGGGAATTAGGAGTTCATAAGAACATCCAGGTCTGGTTTCCCAAAGTGGTCTACAGGGCATAAAGTAGGGTAAGATAATACCAGGAACTAACAACCCAAGACTAATTACTCTTTGATAAATTTGTTTCTTTCTTATCCTTGCAGACTTTGTGGCTTTGAACCATTTTATGATGAAAGGGGAGATCAATACATGTTTAAGAGAATCCTAAACTGTGAATATGACTTTGTGTCCCCCTGGTGGGATGACGTATCTCTGAATGCCAAGGATTTAGTAAGTAAAGCAAAAATGAGACTCGAGTATCTTTGCTGATACGTATTTGTCTAGTATCACTTCCACTGAGAAACAGTCCATTTTGGGGTGGGGACAGAATAATTGGTTAATTAATTGTTCATGTGGCTCCTTGCATTTTTTCTTCTTATCTCTGGTACATTGTGGTGCTAAATATTCCCTGTTAGTCCAGTGCTGTAATTTTGAACTCAAATCATGGATGTTCAGGTCCTTCTGTGAACTAAGCCACAGTTTGTTGGCAGCTGTCACAGCGTTCATGTATGCCTGCCTTTCATGCTAACTCTGAGGTGTTTCATCGTTCCTCTTTGCAGGACAACAACCTTCAGGGGAATGTAGAAACAAGCCCTATGTTTTGTGCAGTTTTGAAGTCTGACTTTGGAGGAAGAATATAAAAAGGAGTGAAGCCACATACACACGCACACACACTTCTGCTGACAGCTTTTTTCTGTACAGTTAAGCTTTTTTTCAGCAGATCAGGAAAGACTCATTACTTTTAAATACGGTCCATTAGCAAAATGCAAGGGCTGGCATGCTATCTGCACTGTATTCTTTTATTACTGGATAAAGTAAATTGAATCCAGGAGATACTGACCTGCAAAGACAGGTATACTTGAGTTTCATTTTTAGTCAACAATAACTTGCAGAATACAGTTATTTCATTAGCAATGAAGTCAGAATCACAGAATCCCAGAACGGTCAGGGTTGGAAGGGACCTCTGGAGATCATCTGGTCCAACCCTATCTGCCAAAGCAGGTTCACCTACAGCAAGTTGCACAGCGTTGTGTCCAGGTGGGTTTTGAATATCTCCAGAGAAGGAGACTCCAAAACCTCTCTGGGCAGCCTGTTCCAGTGCTCTGCCACAAGTTCTTCCCCATATTCAGATGGAACTTACTGTGTTTGAGTTTATGTCCATTGCCCCTTAACCTGTTGCTGGGCACCACTGAAAAGAGTCTGACCCCATCCTCTTGACACCTGCCAGTAAGGTATTTATAAGCATTAAAAAGGTCCTCTCTCAGTCTTGTCTTCTCTGTTCCAGGCTGAACAGACCCAGTTCCTTCAGCCTTTCCTCATAAGGGAGATGCTCCAGTCCACTCATCATCATCATTGTCCTCCATTGGACTCTCTCCAGTAGTTCCTTGTCTTTCTTGAACTGGGAAGCCCAGAACTAGACACAGCACTCCAGATGTGGCCTCACCAGGGCAGAGTAGAGGGGGAGGAGACCCTCCCTCGACCTGCTGGCCACACTCTTCCTCATGCACCCCAAGATACCATTGGCCTTCTTGGTCACGAGGGCACATGGCTGGCTCATGGTCAACTTGCTGTCCACCGGCACTCCCAGCTCCTTCTCCGCCAAGCTGCTCTCCAGCAGGTCAACCCCCAGCCTCTACTGGTGCATGGGGTTATTCCTCCCTAGGTGCAGGACTCCACACTTGCCTTTGTTGAACTTCATCAGGTTCCTCTCTGCCCAACTCTCCAGCCTGTCCCGGTCTCAATGCATGGCAGGGTTTTTTTTATCCACTCCTCCCAGTTTTGTATCATCAGTGAACTGGCTGAGGGGACGCTCCACCCCTTCATCCAGGTCACTGATGAACAGGTTAAACAAGACCGGACCCAGAACTGACCCCTGGGGAATACCACCAGCTACAGGCCTCCAGCCAGACCCTGCACCCCTGATCACGACCCTCAGCTCTGCCATTCAGCCAGTGCTTAATCCACCTCACTGTCCACTCATCCAATTCCCACTTCCTGAGCTTACCTATGAGGATGTTATGGGAGATACTGTCAAAAGCATTGCTGAAGTCAAGGTAGACCATATCCACTGCTCTCCCCTCATCTACCCAGCCAGTCATGCCATTGTAGAAGCCTAT
>NW_009628259.1:0-388 GCF_000690535.1 Cariama cristata | reverse complement strand
ACAGTGGCTTTCCTCCAGTTCTCAGGCACCTCTCCTGTTCTCCATGGCCTTTCAAAGATGGTGGAGAGTGGCTCAGCAATATCTGCCAGCTCCCTCAGCATTCCTGAGTGCATCCCAATCGGACCCATGAATTTATGGGTGTCTAGTTTGCCTAAATGATCTCTAACCTGGTCCTCCTCAACCAAGTGAAAGTCGCCCTTTCTCCAGGCTTCCTTTCTTACCTCCAGGGTCCGGGATTCCTGAGGGCCTGCCTTAGCCATAAAGACTGAAGCAAAGAAGGCATGAACAACTCCACTTTCTCTGTATCTTCTGCCACCTCATTCAACAGTGGGCCTATATTTTACCTAGTCTTCCTTTTGGCTGCTGACGTACTTGAAGAAGCCCTTCT
>NW_009628258.1:22168-37634 GCF_000690535.1 Cariama cristata | reverse complement strand
TATTTTAATATTTTAAATAGAATTTTGTTTCTATTATTTACTTTTATCTAACTAACTGAAGTAGGAGTTCCCAGTAAAAAATACTGTCAGTGGGAGAGCATAATCAAACTATTAGCAATACAAACTTCTGAGTAAATGGGACATTTATTGGAATGCTTCATTGCCATTTGCACCTTGTGTGTGTTATAGATACAAGCACACACAAGTACGGATAACTACTATATATTTTTACATACCTTATGTGTTTAATAACAAAGTCAGAAAGACATAAGAGCATTCAATACTACTATTAGCAGAATGATGCGCAGTTTCCCAAAACAAAATTTGATCAAATTCAGTGTAGCTTGCTTTACTAAAAGTTGCATTTTCTGACACAAATATACTCTGTTGTTAAAATTCCAGAGGAGTCTAAGCACGACTTACTCTTAATTCAGACAACAGTCTCAGACTTCTGGCAGCAGTAACATTTTAATTTATATTAGCAAAAGGACAAAAGTAAATGTCTAGCACCAAGAGAAAGCCAGACTTACTAAAAATCAAATACGCAAGAAAGAGGAATACAGTTGTATTAAGCAAAACCAGGACAAAACAGAAAGCAGAGGAAAAGCTTTAGATTCACCACAGGTATATCATAAATTTTCTTCAGAGAATGATGGCGAAAGCAAAAACTAGTATAAGCTTATTTTCCTGTCAAACAATCAAGAGTGATAGCAAATAGCTCTCCTTGGATTAACAGCAGTAAAGGCCCTGCTTTCCTTCAGACTGCTTGAAGTCCGATGATGTTCTTCACACAAAAAAAGACATCCCAAGATAAAAGAAGCAAACAATATTTTTAAGCCACCACTTAGAAGATAATTTCTGAGCTCACAGAAGGTCTCAGAGCATATTCTAAATTACACACTGGCATACAATCTTTTCTTCATAAACTATAAACGGGTCTCAGTCTGTTCAGTGAGGTTACAAAACAATTTTCTATTTCCCACAAATTGACTCTGTCAAAAACAATCTGCGACTTGAGGGAGAGGAAAGGACTTGAAACAACTGAAGGCTTTATTGAGTGTACAGTGCTGACTGCAGTTGTCTGTGTATCAGGAGGGCAGAGCAGCCAGCTAGTCTGGTTTAGGAGCTAAAAGTAAGAGATGGGGATACAACAGTGCTTGCAGCAGGAGCACATCAGAGAAATTCTTTGTTTTCCTCAGCCGAGTTTTAGCTGCAACTACAATGCTCTTCAAAGTCCAAAAATACAGTAAGTAAAAATATAAAGAGGAAATGAAAGACTTCTCTGTCAACTGGAACACAATTTTGAAGTGAGAGAACTCAACAATTAACAGTTTGATACATCACTTACCACTGTACGATCAGTGAGCAGTTTAGGCAGATTCTGCTTCAGTTTTCTAACCTATCAAATAGGAATGCCAACGTGGTTTTTTTCCTTGCCTTTTGTTCCCCTTCTTTGCCTCATGAGTGGGTCAGACAATTGCTAGGGCCTGTGTAGAGTAATACTGAAGAACTACCCTTGAGGTTTCAGCATACCGCAATCAGAAATACATTATGCACGAAGGATGACTGTCTCTTGTGACAGACAAAAAGGCTGTATTCAAGGCTTAAATGTTTAAGTCAAATCTGAATGTTTAATAAAATTGATTAAAAATAATGTTCTCCTTCAATTTCATGTATTCAAACACTTTTTTTTTTTAATGCTAAGAGCGCAAGCACAGAAAAGATTCACAACTAGAAAACAACACAGTACTGCTGTCAACTGCTTCTTGTTCAAGAAGCTGCAAGCCTGAAGTGGTACAGTGTTCCATTAGGGACATCACATTATGCTTAAAAATGGGGGAAAGTGAATTGGAACCAGTAAGATTTTTGTATTATATTGTAAGCATACCATCCTGCCTGTATTGGGAAGTGCTCTTGTCTTATATGGAAGAAATTAAGGTGAAAGACAGACAAAATTCCTCTAAGAAAGCACAAATTCACTGGCTTCACTTGTTTTGTTTGCAATTTTTTTCTCTTCTTTGCAGCAAAGGAGTTGCACACTATTCAGAAGATCTATAAGATCTGGTTTTGGATTTCTGAAGTTTACAAATGTCTCCTTCAATAAACCTGGAATACAGCACTTACTAAAGAAAACAGACTTCTGGGAAGGAAGATTTCTCCATTTTCTGCTAATATTACAAGACATATGTACACTGTTATTTTTCCAGCTGACCAAGGAAAAGGAAAAGAAACTGAGAATCTACCTCTCCTAGCCTACCTTTTCACTTTTCAGTTTGGGACAGTATACATCAAAGTCTGCAGACACAAAGTCAGTCTTTATTCTTACTTTTGAAGAAAATCACAGTAATTGTCAAGGAAGCATTCTCAGTACCACTATGGATGTTTTAGAACAGACTAAGGAAGGTGAAAAGCAATATTTACATTTTAGGAGGTTACTAGTTTTATAGCAAAAGAAAAACATATGTCCATATACATAAAACATTAAAACAAAGTTAATTAAAAAACCAAAACATTAGATTTTTTTTTTTTGCGAGAAAAAAAATCTTATGAATCTTTAAATTTAAGATAGGTTTGTTCTTACTCCTGGAGAAATACTCCATTATTCCATGCCAGATGAATCCAGTCTGCTTCTGTGACCAACATAATCTTCTGTGTGTTCCTTTCTCCCAGATAAGCTTTACCTGTTAGCCCTGCATCCTTTTATCTGTTGGCTTTACATTGGTTTGTATCTGTTTGCACGCATACTTCTTTATATTGATCTATTTATTTGGGTTGTCCAAATCTGTTGTGCAGGACACTTTGTTCAGTTGTGACAACATTGCTAAAGCAGCCCAAGACACCATGAACCTTCTTTGTGTTTTGCTTTGTGTCCACCATGACCCCTAAGTCCCTTTCTGCCAAACCAGTCAGCCCCAATCATATCACAGAATGGTCAGGGTTGGAAGGGACCTCTGGAGATCATCTAGTCCAACCCCTCTGCCAAAGCAAGGTCACCTACAGCAAGTTGCACAGGAACACATCCAGTTGGGTTTTGAATATCTCCAGAGAAGGAGACTCCACAACCTCTCTGGGCAGCCTATTCCAGTGCTCTGCCACCTCAAAATACAGAAGTTCTTCCTCATATTCAGATTAAACTTCCTGAATTTCAGTTTGTGCCTGTTGACCCTTACCCTGTTGCTGGGCATCACTGAAAAGAGTCTGGCCCCATCCTCTTGACACCCACCCCTAAGGTATATGTAAGCATTGATAAGATCCCCTCTCAGTCTTCTCTTCCTCCAGGCTGAACAGACCCAGCTCTCTCAGCCTTTCCTCATAAGGGAGATGCTCCAGTCCCCCAACCATCTTCATTGCCCTCTGCTGGACTCTTTCCAGTACTTCTTTTCTTTTTTGAACTGGGGAGCCCAGAACTGGACACAGTACTCCAGATGTGACCTCACCAGGGCAGAGTAGAGGGGGAGGATAACCTCCCTCAACCTGCTGGTCACACTCTTCTTTAACACACTCCAAGATACCATTGGCCTTCTTGGCCATGAGGGCATGTTGGTGGCTCAGAGTTACCTTGTTGTCCACCAAGACTCCCAGGTCCTTCTCTGCTGAGCTGCTCTCCAGTAGGTCAACCCCCAGCCTGTACTGGTGCATGGAGATATTCCTCCCTAGGTGGGAGGAATATACTGGTGCTTGAGTTTGTTCCTCCCCAGGTGCAGGACTTTACCCTTCCCCTTGGTGAACTTCATGAGATTCCTGGCAGCCCGTTTCTCCAGCCTGTCCAGATTCCCCCTGCATGGCACCATGACCCTCTGGCCTGTCAGCCACTCCTCCCAGTTTTGTGTCATCTGCAAACTTGCTGAGGCTACACTCTGCCCCATCACCCAGATCATTAATGAAGATGTTAACCAGGCCTGGACCCAGTATTGACCCCTAGGGTACACCACTAGTTACTGGCCTCCAACTAGACTTCATGCCACTGACCACCACATTCCGGGCCCAGCCATTCAGCCAGTTTTCAGTCCACCTCACTGTCTGTTCATCCAATCTATGACTTATCAGCTTCTCTATGAGGATCTTATGGGAGACAGCGTCAAAAGCCTCGCTGAAACCTAGGTAGCCTTGCTGACATCCACTATTCTACACTCATCTACTAGGAGAGTAATTTTCTCCTATCAGATTATCAGTTTGGTCAAACACGACTTCCCATCAGGGCCCATGGATTTATGTATGTCCAGTTTGCTTAAGTATTCCCTGATCTGATCCGCTTCCACCATGGTTACACTTTCCTTGCTTCAATATTTCCCCTGTCTTTGTGGCCTGAGACTCCTGAAGGCTGGTCTCGCCAGTAAAGACTAAGAAGGTGGCATTCAGAACCTCATCCTTTTCTGTGTCCCATGTCACCAGGTGCTCTGCCTCATTCAGCAGTGGCCCACATTTTCCCTAGCCTTCCTTTTATCATGTCTGTACATACAGAGGCCCTTCTTCCTGCCTTTTGACATCCCTGGCCAGATTCAATTCAATTTGGGCTTTGTCCCTCCTAACAGCAACTCTGCAGGCTCAAACACTGCCTCTATAGTTCTCCCAGGTGACCTGTCCCTGCTTCCACCTTCTGTATGCTTCCTTTTTGCATCTGAGTTTTCCCAAGAGCTTGTTGTTCATCCATGCAATGCTCTCAGAATTTCTGCCTGACCTTCTGTTTGTAGGGATGGACCACCACCACCAAAATATAAAATTGTTTTCAATCATTTTCAATCAAATGGTTTTCTTAGCAGTGTAACCCATGGGAGACAAATTCATGAATCTATACATACAAAGACTGCATTTAATAATATTTAAGTAAAACTTGTAGGAAATCAACATAGGCAGGAGGTAGACTCTACACTGATAGCACTATTCTTGTTTTATTCTAAAGTCACTGTTAGAGAAAAACCAGTGTAGCTGCTAAACAGATTAGAGGAGTATAATGAATCTGTGAAACGGTGTTGAAGTGTTGGCTCTTCCATCTTCTAAAAGCCTTTATTATGGTATTTCTTTGAGTCACTGATTTATTTCCAAGGAGTGTCAGAAAAGATCTCTCCAATGGCCAGTAAGCTCCAATATGCTAAGCTTCAACAACTGCTGTACCACTCTTCTACCCAAACAGTTAATAGCTTTCAGAGAGCGTATACAGGAGAAAACTTTTGCTCTTTATTAGTAATTCACTTTTGCTTAAGTGTCAAACTTATTGCTTTTCAGACTGCAGGTAGTTAGTTCAATTCTCAATAAAGTAAAGCTTTATGTACATTCAAAAAGTACTTAAACTAAAGCAACTGATTTAATGCTGCTGTCTGGATCATTAGTGCACTAGCAAGGGACTCCCAAATCACCAGTTTAAGAACTGCTACTCAGTCGTTAAGGAATTTTTCGAAGTGCTGCACCAGCACTCAGGGAACTTCAAAACATAAAGAACTTGTTCTGTACCCAGCTAGTTACTGATACTTCTCAATTATGGTGATGTTTTACACACGTTTTGCAGAAGTGCAAGATCTGCACAATGTGAGGAAGAAGTAAAACATCAAGCCTTCAGTATTCATTAAGTACTGTAATTGCAACAATTGCAGTTACCTGGATTGTTCTGTTGTGAGCTGATTATGCAACTGCTCCTGGGGGATACACAGTATTACAGTGAAGTAATGAATTAGCACCTCAGCCAGACTACTAAGTCTGATTTGTGAAGGACAAAATACACGTACAAGAGGTGCACAGAGTACAGCCAGTGACTGTCCTCTAGCAGAGAACATTTTTTTCCATTTTAAGATTTCCTTTCTTGGTGCCCATGCAGAATCACATGATGAACATAAGTAAGCCAAAAAACTGTTGTCTGTGTAAACACATCCACACACATTTTGTACCATGTACTCCCACATTTACATAGACAGCATCTTGATAATTTTGAATGAAACTGTTGTGCTCTTAGCATAAGAGGAAAACTTTGTTTATTCATTTAGGTAGGTATCATGGGTTTAACAGCAAATTTTACTAAAAATCGTATATAAAATGAAAAGTATAAAAAAATAGGAAAAGACATTGCTAAAAACTCAACATCACCACCACCTGCTGCACTGGACAGACTCTCTCCTCTATTTTAAAAAGTGATGACTTGAAACAGGTATTTAAATTAATATTTAGGTTGTTATTATTAGGTTAGTTAAGTAACTTATACCTTCTCTTACTAGTTCCAAATTTATCTGCCATTGCTGACATCCAAAATTCTGCTTCTGCATAGTCTCCATAAAAATCTTTGTGCCACTCTGGATGTTGGTCCTATCTTCTCTGAAATAAGTGCACACAACTTCAACTCACAATAATTCCAAATAAATCTGCAGGCATGATGACTGTAGAGCGATAACATATTTTGTTTCCCCTTTCAATTAGCAGTCTAAGTTGTCTTAACAGACTGAAGTTTAGGATAGCTCCTGTCTTTTTCCTCCTGTGCTCCTGAAATACCACAAGATTATAGGAACAGAAATTAGGTTAGGTATTAAGTGCATCTTTCTTGCTGAAGTACTTCTTCATTTTCTATGGAAGAGTACAGAAATTATAAGCTGAGATGTTGCTGCTGTTTTGCTCTTCCATTTTTCATAATGAAGTAAGAACTTAATGGGGAAGAATACAGCAATATGCAGTAATTTTCACCTGCAGGGGAAAAGGGATGCTTTGCATCTTAAGGACTGAAAAGATAGCTAACAACATATGGATAACAGTGAAATATTAGAAATCCCCATCTCCCTCCAAGAATCTGAAAGGGAACAAAAAGTAAAATTGCAAGTATGTAGAAAATACAAACAAAATATATTAAATCTCATTAAAATATTGTGCACCTGTTAAAAAAGTAAGATGAAGCTCTAGATTCATTCTTGTTTTATTAAGGATGTAGATCTCCCAGGCTACATTACAGTACCTCCTGTTTGTGAGTTAAGTCTGCCCTTCGCATACTCAGCACCGTAAAGACTTGTCACAGTCCATGGCAGCTGAGTTATCTCAAAGTTTTCATTGGTATTGAAGCAACGGAAAAGTTCTGTACAAATCTTCACCAAAAATAAATTAGAGTGAATTTTTCAGGTTCTTCTAATTTGTTTCCTTGACGTGGCAGCTCCTACATTTTATAGTGTGTTTATCTTTGTAAGGCACTGATTTAATATAATCATAGTAAGTATCTGAATTTACTCATAACATTATTAGCATTAGTGCATTCAAAGATTTTTGAAAGTAGAACCTGGTAAGGGTTATGTTTACATACACACTTTCAGTGTCCATGAACTATTTTAACAGATTGCGAGTGGATTAATCTGCCAAAATTTAGACCTTTAAAATGTTTTCATTAGCTGTTCCTTTAGACTCTGTTTAGGTCAGTGGAGGGAAACAAGACATCTGTGCAACTCATCCCAATCTAGACATCTGTAATGGATCAGACAAGTTGCTTACTTCTTTCTATTAATTATAAGAGCTATGACCAGCCTCATCAGCAAGAATTATTTTTAGGTAAATATTCTGGTCCTCATGATAGACCCTGGAGAGATTTTTAACATGTGAAGCTTAAGTTCTAGCTCTGTCTCCCAGGAACTTCAGAACAATGTTATGCCTACAGTTCTGGTGTTCTGTATTGCCTCACAGCAGATTAAGTTTCCAGAACTGAATAGCTGAGACATTCTCTCACATGTACTTTATTGCAGCTCAAGTCAGTCTTTGAAGCAAATCATACATAGACAAATTACTCCACCAATACCACATACCTTGCCCTGCCTCTAAATGACACAAATTCCCAGAGGTTTTCATGAGTGCTGACCCTTTTCTCCAATCCGTCTCTCTTTAGTATTGCATTCTGGTATCTACTTTTTTTTGTGATATTCAAAGTATAATTAAAACAAGGCAAAACATATCTCATTCTAAAAAACTTCCATGCGTATTTAGAAAGTCTTTCAGAAGAAAAAGTAGCTCATCAGTCCATTATTTTAGATAGGCATACAAATCTGCTAAGGCAAACCAATTCTACAGGCCTATTTTCTTCAAAAATTACTTGGCATGCCCAATGAAAGCACAGTAGGCTTTTTGATATCTATTCATTATCATTTATCACTAAAAACGCAGTATGAGCAAGTTGTTCCACAAAGAAAAATATTTAAATTATTCTTCCTACAGATTTGTGTTTGTTCCTATTTTTATGACAATGACATCAGCTCCCCGACATTCCTATTACGCCCTTACTAAACAAAAGATCGCATGTGCTGTGCCAGCACACTGAAAGGATAGTTTGAATGAGTACGATGACTGGCTGATTAGCTGCTACAAACAGCATGTATATGCTCGAGTCCTCTCCTGTCTGTCCTCCCCTGAAGTGACCACCAATGCCGCTCTCTCATTCATCTCATTAACCAGTTTTCACACAAATAATGTACAATGACCTCTGAGACTTCTTCCTTACTTTCACCTTGAGTTGAAACTGGTAAACCAAATTCAGAAGTCAGGAAGGAGGGACTGACAGAAGCAGGCAACCTCACTAAACCACATTTAAAAAGGAAAAGAGGCCACAAACAACCTAAGCACGTAATGAAAATACAGATGAAGAACTCATTTTATGCAAAAGTAGTAAAAAAGTTGTCATAAATTAAATTGTAAGACAATATGCACTGATGGACTATAATAGCTATGCAGATTCTCTTCTACTGCTCTGCCAAGACGATGTTGATTGACTGGGCTCAGTACAGCACTGTGCATAAGAGCTAGCTACAAAATTGTTCTTCACACTATGCTTGCCGTATGTGCAGGCCTTTTGCTTAAATAAGCTATATGAGGTGTCAATACAGTTTTAGCACACTTGAAAACAGAATGCAAATTCAAAGCCTATGATTGCATCCATGTGACCATATAGTCATAACTGTGGAATATACAGGGATTAAATATAATAGGTAGTCCAAGATTTTTCCAGAACTCTAACATTAGCTTGAAAAATAAACTTAATCTCTATCACTTGAATTTTAATCAGTCAGTATTATTTTTATGAAATGGCACAGGCATAATACAATAAATCAATACAATATCCTAAGTAACAGAACAAACCCAGAAAGAACAAGTGTAAGTCTAAGTGTCTCTCAAAGAAAATGTAATAAATCCCATGGGTTTAGAAGAAAAAAATAAAATCTGCTTCTCTAATTTGGAACTCATCATGATTATTCCTGTTATTTCTTAAGTCATCCATTTTAAATCTATTTTTCCCCATCACCAACTTTAGCTGAATTTTATTTCTTCATAAACTTTTTAAGTAAAATGAGTCCTTTCAAATAATGGAAGATGAATTTTGTGGAACAGCATTCTCATTTTATACTTCAATGTACGGTGTAAGAAAGATATATTCATTAGAAACTGAAAGGAAAAGATGAAATTATTATTTCACTTGAATATTTTCCAAATTATTTGTCAGTATCGAGAGCACAGTCTTAAGAGACCGCAACTTTACTTGGTCTGAATTCTTCAAGAATAAATACATCACTTTTTTATTGATTTTCTTCTCTAGCAGTTTGGAGAAAGATGGATCAAATATAAAAATGGAGTTGGAAAGATAAATTTTTTCATTAAAAATTATCAAATAACAAAAGTATGCTAATACTATGCAATGATATGGTAATTTATCTGGAGAAGATCATTATCTTCACAACCTTACTTAGAACAATAAAATTGAAACTAGAGAGTTAACTGAGTGAGCTGAAGATACAAATTAAAATAGAAATCTAGGAGGAAAAATCATGATTATTGAAAAGCACATCAGAATAAATTTTCAAGTCATAATAGAAAATAAATTTTTAAGTCATATTAGAAAAAACCCCTTTTCCTTCTCTTTTTAAATAGAAAATACTACTTTTGAGTTCAACACAAATATTTTAACTTAAAATAATTAAATAAATCTTAATTAATTGCCAATATAATTTGTAGGTTGTGTGCAAAAACCATCCCAGTCAATCGTTTAGAAAGTTGTATGCAATTATCAATGTACAGATCTATTTCCTTAAAGAGTTTATCCTATTAATAACAAATAATAAAAATTACTCTTCACAACCATTGAATAGCCAGCTTGTTTCAGAAACCAGTAAGATCTACTAGATTTCATTTCTATGTGATGACAGCAGTCCTACCCTGAAAAAATAAGGCAGCTCTGCATTTTCTTGTTCTTCTTGTAAAAGGAAATCTGCTCTCTAAACCCTTTCCAACTTCTTATCATTAGACCAAAGGTGAAACAGTGGCTTATTTTCTTCACCTTCCAGTTCACAGCTCTTCCAAAAGATACTCAAAGATGTTCCCTCCCTGGACTAATTAGTCAATTCACTGAAAACAAACAAAACATCCTAGGTAGCATTCTGTTGCTGTCATAAATAAATACAGTTTGCTAAACAATCTTGATATGCTTGACATTTATCAGTTAAGCAAATTTTCTCTTCCAATTCCAAACACACCAATATCAACTTGTTAAGTGTCAATATTGCAGCGCCCCTCACACCACAACTATCTTCAGTTGCTTCTCAGTCAGCCAAAGCTAATAATTGTCTTTTCCATTGGAAGCAATATTTCCTATACCATTATCTCACAAACCTAAAGTAAATAACCAAATAACTCATAAAAATAACATACATTGACATTTGGGTATAAAATTGGATTTTTCACGTAGCTTATACTCAAATAAATGCACAGCAGAAATTAGATGGAAGGTACACACTTCTGGCAGCAGTCTAAACTCAGTAAGTACCTAGCAAACAATCTTGTTTTTATGCATTGCCATTAAGCATAGAGAGGAAAACTTAGTAGTGTTGCCAAAAAAATAGTTAATTTCAGTACTGAAATGAAAAATAAGTAAAACAAGGAGCACAAGTATTAAGAATGACTGAAATTTAAAAAGCCAAAACCAAACCAAACCAAACAAACCACCAAACACAAACCCCAAAAAACCCATCTACACTTGTATCTTGAAAGTAATTCCGAAGATTTAGAGCAGCGTTTTCCCCAGAGACGAACTATGATAACGGTAATGAATGCGATTAAACCATCTTATTATCAGCCCAAGTACTCCATTTTCTAAGATGTCATACATGGTTGTGCATATTCAAGGGTAGTCTGAACTTCAAATTGTGGCTCAGTTAAGTAACAGCACACAAGGGGTGGAAAGCATACCCTCGATTATGCTACAAATGATACACAGCTGGCAAAAGAATTAGCAACAGTTGCAACTAAACCGGTACAGAACATAATTTTACTTTGTCTTCCAGATGAATCATGCTTACAATCTAAACAGCTGCAATGGTTAGTTAGATTCTTTATTTTGTACTCCACACAACTTAAATCTGAGTTTCTAAAATTTTCAGCGAAGAATGTGTATTCCTGTATGCTTGGCTGACATTTATGAGCATAAAATACTAATAATAATCAACTAACTGAATGAAGCTGGAGTATTACTCCCAATAGCTTGTGTTCTACATTCTGAAGTCTTATGAAGGAAACATTAATGACTGCAATTTGCAAAGGACTGGAACTCAAGTAACATCATGGCCTTTGAAAAATATATGCAAGACATTCTCAGCAATACCTATGATTCATCTGATTATATGTAAGGCTGAGTCAGAGCAGAACTAATGGGTTACTTTCCCTGGATCATTACTTAATAGAAAAGTAGTCTGCTGGGCAAGATATTTTTTTTAGAAATATTCTTCACTAGAAAACACCACTTAAAAAAACTCAGAAAACTGGTACAAAAAAATATAATGTAATGTCATTACTTTTTGTGGGTAGCAGCAAACTCCCCCTTTCTCCCCAACAGCACTAATCTGGAATATTACTCAAATAACAACAAAAATTGCCATTGCATTTATTGCTACTGCTTTGCACAGTTTTGAACCCTTTTAAATTTTGTGACCTACCACTGAGGAACATTTGTTAAAAAACAGTAATTAACATTTATTTTAACATTTTATTCTCAATTTTGAGACAAAGGGAAAAAACCATAAAGCCAAATTTTGATAAGTATGCCTATTCTTAATTCCCAATTAACAGGTTTCATTGGCAGTTCTCAGCTCTTCAGCTGCTTAACTAGAAACAGAATATGTTTCCACACACAGCTAAGTATCATTACTCTAAAGCCCCTTAGATGTAAGAATCAGACGTGGCTATTGAACAATTAAGTTAACTGCTATTTTTAGCTTTGACTAATTTATTTATCCTTTCAGGAAACAAGAAATGTAGCTTACTGAAATCCTTAATACCTAAGAAAGGTTTATTTTTAAAAAATATAACCTCAAAACTGTTTTTGGAACTATTACCTCCATTTCTTAATACCTATTGCAATTTTCTATTTGAAGCTTTGTTTAGTGTGTCCTCTACTTACCTAAGAAGATTCTTACCAGTCCAGCCAAAAATCTCAAAGTTGAAAGAAATGACAAGTGCTTGACACTGTTACTTCATCCCAATTTTCTGTCTTTACTGTCATTAATATTTCTCTAGTTATAAAAATTGAATATTTTAAGAAACACTGCATTCATGTAACTGCCTTTCTGCATATTATGATTTCTTACATATATTCAAAGGTAATGGGAATCTACATCTGCAAAACAGGTTAATCTGAAGACCAGTATATTTTTACATATTCATCACTGATACTAACAACTATTTTAATAAACATCCAAAACCCTATCCAGCAAGCTGAATGCTAGTACAGAATTCTCCCAGAAGCTAGAGCAACGCCAAAGCAAGAAACACACCTGAACTGCCCTCTTTAATACTCTTTGTGTAGGACAAGAGGGAGGGGGTGTTGCACCACCTGCTGTTGCTGTCACATGGGTTTTCATTAACAAGTTAATTTACATGGCTACTAAATGATCTTTGAAATAATCTGGACTTAATAATCAGAAGAAAACACCACCAACAACAAAACCCCCTCAACACAACCCAGTTTCTGACCCTGAATTAATCCGGACACATACATGAATAAAAATCTGTTTTGTATTTTCACAGATCTTTGAAGACAATAGAAGTATGAAATAAATTTTCTTTCTATAGTGAAAATAAGTGTGACTTACTTTCTCCCACTTTTCAAGAGACTGTCACTTGACAGTTTACCACACCTAAAGCTCTTTTTCTAAGTATTCTAAGGACAGAAATTTTCAATCTGTTAAAGGTGAGTAACTTGTGAACCAGAACAGGATTAGAGTTGCTATCACTTGATAAGGAGAAATTCCAAATAATTTCTTTAGATAATACTACAAGGTTTCATTACTTCTAAATTCAACACTTGTAGACTTTTTGAACATGCCCTGAGCAATCTGTTTGATTCATGGGTCCCAATTTATCTTCAAATAGATATTTGCTTATTTCAGCTGCTTCATTATCTGAAGGTAGTGATACTGAAGTTCTTTTAAATCAAGTGTTGTACATCACAGGCTTCTAGAGTAACTAGCGTTCCTCCACCTACATTTTTATCTGCCTAATTACAAAAAGCAAGCAAGTATTACAAATAAGAGATGCTACAGTTTAACATTCCTATATTCAAAGAACAGAATGACATGGATTTCAAAAGCTCCTGATTTCTTTTCGCAAAGGAAATGCCACTACCGACAGAGAAGGAAAGGTCTGTATTTTATTCAAAGAATCCCAAAACTGCTACATTGAAACAAAATATACCTAACAGAGAAGGACAAATACTTTGAATAAGTTTATTGTTCAGTTATGTAAAAAAAATACCATTGTCTTGTATGACCCTCCTTAACCAAATATATCCTTTTACAGTCCACATACAGTCAGCTCAAATAATCTGAGAATCCCTGAGAAAAGAGCAAGAAAAAAGAACTTAAAGTTTTCCACTTTCTCCTATACGCAGCCAACAGGAGTTTCAGATGTAATTATTCAGACAGTACTGAATACTTAAGTGTGTGTATAATGTAGCATCGTATTCTGACTGTGGAAAGTAAAGAATACATTCAATATTTTGCTGAAATGATTAAACGTACCTCAAGCTGATATATATTATTTTGATATGCTACAAACTGTGTGTCTTGAGATCTACAATCTATTGAGATCCACTTATGCAAAGCTGTTGGGTTTGATGGGATCATGCCGTTATATACCAGCAGAGAATTAATTCAGTAGTCACATTACTTATTCTCATGCATAATCTGAAATTCTGCAGAAATGAGGTGGGTACACAAAAGCAAAGAAACAAACTCAGACCATTAAGCAGAAACCAACTACCCCAATGCAGGTCATTCTTTACTTTCTTCTGATGTGAACTGACCAAAAACCTAGTGACTATCTAGAAGTGTTTTAAGCCACATTTTAGTAATGATTTGGAATGGAAATATAAATGTGTCATTTGCTTTGTGTACAAAGAAATAACAGATTATTCTACCTGGGTGTATCCTCAGAGTACTCTAAATGGTCATCCATTTGCAATTTCTCTCTGAGTGTTCACTATCAATTTTCATCTTCTCTACAGTTTTTATTAGAGTCTTTATCTTAAAGAAAGAACGGAGTATCCCAGCAAAGAAAGAAAAGAGAAAAAAGAATCAATGTTTTTATACAAAACACTGGTGACCTTTGACGAGTGTTTTGCCTAGAATATTCTGTACAGCATTGGTCAATCTGCCCAATGCATTTGAACTCAAATAAGAGCCCAGAAAAACTAGTACTATATTAATGGAATTGCAGGGACTTTTAATGCAAGAAAACGAAAGGATCTTAACAAAATCAAAACTAAGAGGAAAATGATTGCTCTCTAGAAATTTATTAAGTGTTACAGATTTGGGATAGAAGAGAATTATTTAAAGTAAAAGACGATAAAGATAGTTACATGTAGCTTTAAAATTCAGCTAAAAACCTGAATCTCTCACAAGCAGGATCTCCGAGAGTTCCACATAGACACTTTCTGGCCAGAAGCCACAGTCCTTAATGTCAAGTATCCCACCATAGCAGGACACTTCAACTAATCTACTGGCTAGAGAAAACACTTGAACCCCTACAAACAACATATTAGTATTCTTGATTAAACTGAGATGTTCCCATACCTACCCAAAGCCACATCTAATTCAGACATGAACACTGACTTCACATGGTTTTGGTCAAGTGTTTATCTGAGCATGTCACCTACCCCTTGCCTAGCTACTTGTCCATGCCAGTGCAATAATGAATCACTCTTTTCCTCAGCATCTCTTCCCTCTCTTGCCACTGGCCTTGGAAGGCAGGGTTTGCTGCACACTGCCTCCAGCTCTGTAGCCGAACCGCTGCCCTGCCCTGCAGTGCATGAAGTGCACTAGAGTAACTGCAAGAGCTAGAATCTGTCTGTTGTGCTTGGGGCAAGGGAGCTGTCCCTGGGGCTGGCCACAACAGCCAGGGACATAGACCCACAGAAAGGATGAGAGAAAGGCACGTGTTGCAACCATCTTTAAAAAGGGCCAAAAGAAGAGCCCAT
>NW_009628258.1:0-22137 GCF_000690535.1 Cariama cristata | reverse complement strand
TGCTGAACCTCAATTTTGCCCCTGGGAAAAATCACAAAGCAAGTCCTACAGGTCTGCAGCCCTTCTTCAGCCCTCCAGAGTGAGTGTTGGGAGCCCAAAGGGCAGGGGAAGAGTGAGGAGAGCATCAGAAAAAGGAGTAGATCCTTGAAAATTTTGTATTTATCTCATTTGGACTGAATATACTGAACTGAACTACAAGTGTCAGCATTATTGTAACTGGATTAGTAATAATCTGCTTGTTAGACTAAAAATTAGACTACAATGCTCAACAAGATTGTCTCAAATTGATGGGAATTCAAGCAAACTAATCTGAAACTTGGATGCAACAAAATGGTAACAATTTTATAATTTTCATTTCCCACTCCACTGTCTTGTTTCAGAGATAAAAAATTAATTAAACTAAATAATAACATGACAAAACTGAAATATTTTATCTATATCTGATAACTCCTCCTTTTGTCTTTTGTTACTTTCCTATATCAATGCTATTCTAATGAAGACCCTTTCATTCTGATAAGCTAAGGACACATTTGATTTGTGATAGCTTGAAATAAGCAAATTAATTTAAACACTTTAAAAATGTTGATCATTGCTAACTGTCTTATCATACAGTCACTCTTACATATTTGTTCCAAAGCTGCTCCAATCGCTTAGGGAACTAAATATGTGCTTATACTGGGAGGTGGGGAAAGCCAGGATTTGGTTTCAAAACTGGCAGGAACTCCTGACTTACACAGGGGAAGAATACTGCTAATAAGCTGAATGGTAAAAGCTTTAAAACTATGTAGGGGCATCCAAACACTGTTGAGTTGAGAAATCATCAGGACATGTGCAGCTAAGAACCGTTGCCTGACAGAAGCAAGAAATTTGTAATGAGGTGAATGGGACATTGTGGTGGACAAGACGTGGTCAGCTGGAGAAGTTGCCTTTCCTAAGGATCAGGAAAGGTCAGAAACCTTCAGAAAGGTCAGGTTTTGGTTCTAGGTTTCTCCCCCCACTGACCATTACCAAATATTACAGCTCAAACACTCTGCTTTGAACAAGACTGCTCTTCAGCATTTGCAGAACTTTGTGGAAGCAACAGTTCTTGTTGAGTTCCAACAGACATAAAGAGTAAGCTATTTTCCTCACAGAAAGTAACCAAAAGACAAGACAGAATTTCAGCCATGATTAAAATTGTAAAAATAATGAACCAAACCAAAAACATGGAAAAAAGGATGATGTGACCACATATACACTACACATACAGTCAAGTTTCATTTCATCTGTTGTTCTTGCTATATTTTAAAAGGACTAATATCAGTGTTCACTGAGGTCAAACTTTTTTATCTGGTGTCTGGTACATCTTGCTTAGTTTAGCTCACAACTGCACGTAAGTACAAAATCTCTTCTCTTTTGGTTTCAGAAACAATCAGACTACTATAAAAAAGACAATTTATCTCAGTAAATGCCAGCGTTTTTCACTGGAGGAGATTCCTGTATCTTCACACTAATTAAGAAAACCAAAACCAACTCAGTAATGTCTAACAGCAAAACCAGTAAATGCACTGCTCACATGAAATTATGAAAATGCTCTTGAATATTCCAGGCAAATTTCAGTGTCAAGGGAAAAAAATTCATAAAATTTCACAGCCTGAAGACGTGATTAACTTTTAGAAATAGCTCCCCTTTACTAAAACACAAGAGATTAATTCAATGCTGCAAATGAAGAATTTTAATGTGAGAACTGGGTGGTTCAAATTACAGGACAGTACTCTTTTGAGATCTCTAACAAAAGTGGCTGAAGCCAAAGGATGTGTCATGTTACTCGTTAATCCTTCCATAACGGCAACTACTGCAAGGCCTTACTGGGAATACAGGTTTTCCAGCCTCACTCCCCATCTCTGTGGAGAGAAACTCAGATGTTAAGCGCGTGTTTGTCTGCATTCCTCTAAAATTGCGTTTAGACTTAAAGAGGGGAAATATTCAACCAACAGAAAATCATCATGCCAAGCCAACACTGTGCGTTAGGTTTGCAAGGTAGTATTACATGTTATCTTCTTGAAGTAGAATTTGGAATGGTTGTGCACCATAGGAACTGGGATATAATGAAGTAGCTGCAACCTGCTCTTTGTGACAGATGAACACTGCAGTCCCTTGAAATCATAACATGATAAGGAATTTTCTTTGGCTGCCATTAACTCAGCAAATCAGATTTTTTCATTGTAGAATGAAAATTACTGGTTTCCTATGATGGATTTTTTTTTTTAAAAAGGAAGTGAAAATCAACTAACATTCTGGTTATACAGTCTACTCAGTGAAACTCCAAAAATCCAAACATCTTCAAAATTCGTGCCTCATAATCTGACTGCTTCTTTTTTCCTTTGAGATTTGCCTCTCATTAGAAAGTTCAATAAATCTGCAACTAAAAGAATGCATCAGTGCCCCTGAGAAGTTGTGACTCTCTCACATCTGTTGAAGTAGGCAGTTTTATTATATGCACATGTAGGTAGAAGATTTAAAAGGAGTTTGGGTTGCAATGTTGATTATTTCCTCTGGCCCCCTGAAACAGATTTCTCCTTTCAAATGGCATATGATTTCTTTCCTTCACAGAGATATTGCTTTTATTCCTGAGCTGTTCCTTTAACCACTTTGAACAGTTGGGTTCTAAAGTTCAGATTTTTCCTCTGCCTTTTTTAGTTTGTGTTTGCAATGTACAAAGCTAAATTGAGATGCTGAAATTCAGACAAATTCTCTTTTGTTTCTACTTTTGAAGTATATATTATTAAAAGGGAGGCTGTGTTATTGATTGGACCAGATAGCAGTTTATCTTGCCCTTTTAATGTATTAATATTTTTATTACAATGATAAATGAAGACATCCTCAGTAACTCTTGCAATGGAAAGAGGTTATCTTGTTCAGGCAGAAATTCACAATTTCTAGTGGAAAACAACAATAAATTTATTAATAAAAATATAATGTTATAATGTTTGCACTAATTTATCCACAGATACATTTAAAATAAGTACTTTACTACCTGCATGCTTGCTTTCAGTTTTGGTAGAAAACAGTTACTTCTACAACCAAGTGCAGCTTTTAGAAAATAAATGCAAACATTATTTATTTAGAGATGTTATTTTCAGTATAATTCATGAAAAAACTTTGCAACAGTTTTTAACTGCAGCATGCCATATTAATTTTAGTTTTAGCTCCTTGTTCAGAACTCTCACAAATATATGTGAATGGGCTAATGGAGGTAGTTAGAAAGGAAAGCTTGCAGTTTTGTGAGTTCATCTTTAAAATATCCTATCCTGCCTGAGAAGTCATCAGTAATAGGACACTTTTATGGCTAATAGTATTCTCATTATTCTTCATTTATGGTTCCATTGAAATCATCATCTTCATTTTTTTTCTGTAATAGGAACAATAGTGCTTATCACATTTTCTCTGCCTCAGTGAAAAGCCCTTCTCTGATATGAGTTGGTTCAGATGAAAGTTCTTTTTTTTTATAGTGGCTTGACTTTAGGATAACTTAGTATTAGAATTATTATTTTTATTGAAGAATGTTCAATCAACAACTCTTTTTCATGCTCAAATATAACTTCAGGAGTAAAAAGTAAAAGATACAAAGCACATGAAAGGAAGAAAAATCAAACTTAATTGATGAAAATAGCAGCCACAGAATTGACATTCCAACCATTCAATGGCACGTGTATGATGTTTTAATAAAATGGAAGGTAAGGGACAGCTCAGTTGTGCTGTTGTGTTTGGAAGAAGCTCCTTTTTCCAACACACTGACTCATGTTCGATAAGAATTCGAATCCAATACATACTGCCAGTACATATTACATGAAATCACAACTCATACTTACACTTCACTGAGCTTAAACCTTTTGAACCTGCACTAAGATGGTTTTCATCCTAAATTGACAGGAAGCCAAAGCACCTGATGAGAGGCGGACAAAATATTTTAATTTTGCTACTTATCAACTACTATTCTATGACAGCAATTATCTCCTGCATTTGATCGACTCTTTTCAATACATTTCAAGAGTTATTTGAAGGTGAGTATTAATTAAAAATGATCTTGTCTTGACCAGGAAAACCCCTAAAACGTACTGTGGTAAAATTAATCTTTTATCTTTATTGGAACCACTTACTCATCTAAGTGGCTTTCCATTTAAAAATACAGTAATCTGTCCTCAAAGCAATAAAGCCAGGAATTATTCAAATGCCTTCCCACTTTTGTTGCAATCTCTATCTAGAATCACAATCTAACTAGAATAAAAATTATGAAGATACATTCCAGGAACACAAACCCCAGCCTTGATCTGTCGAACACTCAGAGAGGAGTAGATTAACACATGCATGAACCAGAGGTCCTAAACATTCTTTTGATAAATACCTCTCTTAACTGACTAGATGAATTTTTATGCTTTCTTTGTGTGAGTCTAGGCACTTTACAAGAAGCTCTCAAAATTCCTTTTTATTCATCTGTTATGATTTAGTATTCAAGAAAGATGTTTGGGAGAAAACCCACAAATTATAACAGAAAGGCTAGATACTAAAGCTGAGATGCTTTGCTTGAAGTTCACAGGAGAATATTGTTACATACACACATTGATCTTTTACGAAAACATTCCCTTGTGCAGAGCCTACGTACCACATTGGACAGGCTGAACTGCACTTCTGCGGGTAACACTGAAAGAAGACATTTCAAGAATTAGGGTAGGTGCCCTGCTGCCCAGTGAATCTAACTGTGACATAAACTGACCACATCAGCAGCAGAGGTAATTTAACCTAAAATGCACTTGCCAGACCCTTAGGGGTGTGCCCACGTATTCTGGGTTTATTTACTCCCTGCGATAGCAAGTATACCACAAACAAGAGGAAAACGCAACTATTCATAGCTCAGGCAATGTAATTGTACAAGTTCTCGGTTATAAGATAACAAAAAATCCTCTTGCTTTTTCTCTTCAACATAAAACCTTGAATGAAAGAAAATGGATGGATTCACTTTCATCTGGGTTACTTGTTTCTCTTTTTGACAAAGCTTATTTTGAGATGCAAGACCTCCCTTCCAGTAGACTTATTTTCTTTCAGTAACACCTTTCCAAGTATACTGTGTGGGAGTTCTGCAAAAATCTACAGGTCTTCCTCCCTTGTTTTATACTTATTAAATGTTCATTCCTTAGAAATGTTTATCTAAAAGCAAAATGAGAGAATGTATACAAAATTTGTAAGGTACTCATACAACAAGAATTAGAAACTGCATTTTATGAGACTCTAAGGTCCTAACTACTACACCTGTTATAAAGCTATCCCCTTACTGTTTTAAAGACTTCAATTTCAGAAAATTATTTATTTATGCCTCTGTTTTATTAAGTATTAGATCATCCTAAATAATTATGCTGTTACAACACATATGCTAAACCATATGTATAAAATTCTGAAATTTATAAAATAGATTTGACAATCTCACAAGAACAGATCAGTCTCATACTGGGTTTATCCTAGTTTTATGAAGCAGCATCTGAAATCATTGAAACAATTAAGTTACTCCAGCAGACATAGATTAAATATGAGATTGCTAATATAGGTCTCATTGCCACAAGATGTTTTGGAGGCCGAAAGTATAAATTGGTTCAAATTTGCAAGGACAACACTGTCAATGACTACTAATATGAAGGACCTTTTTCATAGAAATCCAACAAAGTATGGAGTACAGAAGTTGTGACAACGTATGAGGATGATTCCTTTGTCCATACTCTTTTCTTATATTCTGGCTCTTTCACACCCTTACCTTTTTGTGTCTTTTGCAGCCCACCATGGCGACTGTCATGTATGCATCTTGGTCAGGTGCTGACCCTCACGTACCCATCAAAGCTTGATACCCTCAATCATGTATGCCACTCAGGCAGGAAGGCATGAGAGGTGGGACCCCCCTGGTCAACAGACAGGGTCCTCAGCCAGTGAGGCGCCCCAGGCCAGAGAAGGTTCTGGACCATGCCCAAATATGACCACGAGTCAGATCCAACCAGGGTATAAATGAAATCCCTGCCAAAGACCCTCTTTGAGTGGTTTTCTTGGAACAGTGGTACTGTGAACGGAAACTCTCCCCTCAGATCAGGACATCATCTGAGGAAAGTTCCTGGGGTTGAGTGCCCTCACCTCCTCCTGGTGAGTGACAATTTCTTCTGGATCTATCCTGGAGTGAGCCCTTGCCCCTTTGGGCGAGTGATTAGTTCTTCTGGGTACTCTTGAGAGAGTTTCTCCTTTAAGAGTGAGCATGTGCACATCATTCTTGTGTCACTGTGTAGTAATAAGACCCCAAGTGGTGCAACGGACCTATAGTGGTGTTTCAAATGTTACCAGAGCACTGACTGATTCTGGGATTGTCCCTGTTTTCTATTGGTTTCTGTTGCTTGGTTTGGTGTGACCACAAAATTAAATTTGTTTAAGTTTATCCTTGGTTCAGATTAATTTATGCACTTCTGTGACAGATATGTGTTTTTTTTCCCTGAAAAACATTTTTCAACAATGCTGAACATTTAGCTAAAATCCAGCTCTATAAAAACAGGATTACTAATCCATGAAAATTGTCAACCTCAGATGTTCAGTGATGGGTAAGTGTCCTCATTATTAAAGTAACCAAAGTTTCCAGAAGAGATCCACAGGTTTTGCAAGCAACACAGAAGAGTTAATGTTATTGCTGAAATACTCAATCTATATACTTTACAACAGACATTCAGTGACGCTGCTAAAACATCCCATTATAGTTAGAAAGTACCAATATTATTTGCAGTTACCAAATTATACTGTCAGAGCTGTCAGCAGTTAAAATCAAATTAATTTGACAATCAGGATTTCAACTGCAAACTGATCTTCGGTAATTAATGTAATTAACAGTCTGAAACAGAGAACAATGTACTATCACCACGAACATATTGTTTGCTCAGATGAATCACTTTCACATTGCTGTTTAATTGGTGTGACTTTTGCTTCAGATATACGTTACGATTACCATGTCATGTTACTGATAGAGTAGATAGAGGAAAAAATTGGCTAAATTACTGTCATCTTTTTTTAAGGACAAAAGTTTAATCAACAGTTATAAAAAATCCCCGCTCAATAATATGAAGAGCTATACACAAATGTTGAGCATCTATTTCTGAAAGTCTCCTATTTGAACATGGAAATACCAAAGCTTGATTACTGCTGCCAAATAACATGCAACATATGCAGAATATTGCCACCACCTACTTGTACAGAATAAAACCTCACAGAATTGGCAAGGCCAACCATCCTATTAGAAAAAAAAACATTTTCTAAGAGAAAAGTTTTTTCAACAGGGCTTACGATTCAGGAAAATAGAAGCAGAAATCTAATATACTTTTATAAGCCTGATTACAAAGACAGGCTAAAAGTTCTTACCATCTCATTGCTAGTCAGCACCAACTCCCAGCAGTGTGCTAACTTACAAATTTAATGGAATGTCTACAAAAAAGTTTCGTATCTCCGTACCACATTCGTCTTGTTTCCTCAAGAAAGGAACAACATGAAGTGCTGCCTAAATCATACAGAGAACATAAGTAAGACTTGCTTCCACAAAGGTCTTTAGCAAATTACTTCCAAAATACCATGTTGGAATCACAGTAACGTTTGCTCCACAAATCATCACAGAGAATAAGCCAGTCATTGCCATAAAGCACTAGTCCTCTACAGTTCAAACTGGAACTCCAGGTGTCTCTGGAGATCCAGGATTTTATCATGAGAGAGGGCCAGGGGACAACATGATCAAATGCAATTGATTAGTTCTGACTAAGATAGAGATTTTCGCTAGGCAAAGGTCATGCACAAGAGTTGGCAGTCTGTCAGGAATTCAAACCCCATCAAAGTGCCATTTTATTATAAACCTGTTGGCATATTGACATGTGTAGCCCCTATCAACTCTTAACAGTACGTATCTCTAACCCAGGAACCATTCCAGAAGTTGTGCTTAGAGTCCCTTGATAACTGTCAAGGTTAGGACTTAAAATAAATGACTGGGGTGAGGGTGGAAACAGCAAAAAAACAACCAAAGAGATTGGTCTGCTGTTCCTTATATTTTACTCATCAAAATAAAGGAAAATTTTAAAACAGAAGGGGAAGTTCTTCCTCTGAAAGAACAGTCTCCAGTGTTGCTGTTTCAGTGGTTCCTGAAAAGCATATCCTTTTACAAAGCGTGGATAAACCCCAAAATTTATGTCATAAAAGTTTCCTTTTGTTCCTCCCCCTTCCTTTTCTTCAGTTACTTTGGATGGTATAAAAAACATAGAAGATGTTAGTAAGAAGCCAGTAAATCAAATCCAATAAATACATAAATATCTTTCTTGACCAGAGGTTATGAAGGCTCTAGAGATTTTTTATTAACTTCCAGAGAATATGTAACTTTTTATTCCCAATCCAAGTGCATTATGGAAAGTAAGAGTATCTTCAACCTAGATTACTTATGGATTTTTTCAGAAATTCAGGGATTTGTGTTGCTTTGGAAGTGTACATATGTAGGCTTGAGAGTTTAAATAGGTACCAAACTGTGTCAACACCAACTCAAGAAAACACTGACATTTTAAAATAGGATAGTATGAATTTCATGAAGTACTGAATTCCACAATACTTCCTTTTCTAGACATAATCCCGATACTACTACAGCCTACCATCGCTCTGCATGGGTCTTCCAGATAGCCTTCATTGCCTTCAAATTCTATTCCCATGAACAGAAAACTGAAATTAGTTATACAGGTAGCTACCTTCTTATAGTTCTCCATTTTTTAATGATGTTGTCCCTACCGTCAGCCTGTCCTCTGGTGCCGATCACAGAAACTGATCACTCAGTCGCCAGCATTGTGCACAATTTGTCCTCATTTCGTGCAGCTGAAGCCCGTATTTTGCTGGAGGTTGCACTGGAGCAACTCACAGATGAATCTTAATATCCTTGCAATAGTCATTCCTTATCACAGCCCTCTGTGCTACTAACCTGTTCCACTCAGTGCAGAGACCCGTTCTGAGTGCCTGGCTAGTTCCACATGTTGGTGATGATGACTTTAACTGGCCAAGGATCCCTCTTGAGTCTCTGTTCTGATGGCAAATTTCATTTAGAGATGACAACTATTGCTAGTCTGAGTGAACGGGTAAGAAAAGAGCACTTTAAAGCTGAACTACATGAATTAAAAAAGCGAGGAATAGTTCAGGTGAGGCAGGATAGCAAGACAGTGATGGAATAAAATGGTTGATAGCTGGAAGACAATTAGTTTTAGTAACTCCAATCTGATTGTGGATTCCAGAAAGCAAAAATTAAAATAAAAAGCTTAAATTAAGTAGCTTAAAACCAGCAACCACCAAACTATTTTTAATTTTCCAGAAAGACTGGGGTTTTGCAGCAACAGCAAGATGAATACCCAGGAATTGGAGAGCTGAAATACTAAATTGGCTTTCCTCAATGTTGTCAGAAGCTGATTTTCATCTCTTCATTTTGCTGATAAAGAAAGGCTAGAAATGCCTATTGTTTTCCACCCACAGCTTGGAAAACAAGGCAATTTGAGACTCTGAACTCAGTGATTTTTCTTCCTATCACAAATGATCTATAAGTTTCATTACTCTATGATCTTTGATTCCTCAGGCAGAAGTTCTGTTACATAAAATAAGCCTCCTAGAAACTGAAACAAAAGCAGACATGCACAGAATTCCAAGCAAACAAAAACGTCTCAACACAAAGCCTTATTTCAGTTTATCTACTTAACAGTGCTCTGCCTGTAGAGCTACTACCCATTGTCTACTTGCCAGCAGGTGCTATATTCATTCAATTGGTTCATTCCTAAGAAGTACTTTTCTTTAAAAAAAACACAAACAATCAAGCAAAAACCCTCAAACTCCTCACAATGAAGAGCCAAGCAATCCAAACATCTGCCTCTGGCAGCATAAGCCATTTTCTTTTCGTTGGTTGCCATACTGAATGCTGGTTTTCATGCTCCTCATATGTTTGTTTTCTTGCTTCACTGGAGGACAGGCACAATGATGTAACATACCGAAGATGAAGGTAAAAAGAACATCAATATTTTTCCAAAAAGAAAAGCTGCAAAATAAGGCTTCTGGATTATACATTTTCCTAGAGACCTTATGAACAGATCCCATTGCTCTGTTAACAGATTAACTCCATCAGAAAGTGTTTGCTGCCCTCATTATTGAAATGTCATCATGAAAAAAATAGGAAATATTTAACAACTCAAGATGAGGTGTTTATTACCAATAATTTTTAATTCACTGTGGCCCCATTCACAAGTTGCTGTCATGATTAGTAAAGTAGCTAGTTTGTTATTATTTTCAGCTGTTGAAGTCTGGGGATAAATAAAAGAATTCTGTAGTTATAAACATGCAGATGGGTAAGTTTACAAACTATCTAGTGGACGATGGCACCTCAGGCAAGCAGTGATTGCTCCTAAACAGGTTTTGATTTCATAGCCTTACTCAGGTATACTGACCAAGTCAAAGAAGAGTTGTTTTTAAAGAAAAGTAAGAGAAGGTAAAAATATTGAGAAAGGGTTCCTAGTTATTCAAATTATAATTTTAGACATATTTCCACTACATAGTGGAAAAACTTTTGTGTAGGAACAGCAGTTTTGCGAACAGGAAGATGACTTGAAGTAGGCACATTACAGGTTTTGAGATTTTTTGCTTTATTTAAAGTACAGTATGTTGTAACATAAAGCAGTTCATGACAACACAAAACAACTAGTACATCTCAGGACTAAGAAGAAACCCATTGGCCGTGTCCTGAAGTAGCTCCAAAATCCAATAATTTTATTTCAAAAGGGAGAAGAAAACACAACACAAAGAAAAAATACTTGAGACTCTGAAGTTTGTATTTGTAAAAAGCACAAAAATGAAACAACTACAGAAACTAACAGAGGTTGAGACAGTAAATTGTCCTGCAAGAGACTCTGATTTCAAATGGTTGTCTGCCTGTTTTGGTATGCCAATTTGAACAGGCATTTCCCTACCTACGGGAATTTCTTAATGAATGGAACATTAAGTTACTTCTTTTTCCTCATTCTTGCTTAGTATAATTATCATAAATGCTATAAAAAATGAAAAACTTAAAATGAAGAACAGTTTTATGGAAAGGGCACACAATACAAAATCAAGAATATGAAAAATGAAATTGATGAAATGCTGAAAAAAACAGGTTATAATCTTCATTCTTTCTGACTCAGAGTAGGAAATGTGAAACTATGTCTTTGAGATTCCTGCCTTGATTACTGTTTTAGTGGGGGAGGACTTTCCATCTACAACACAAAAATATCTTTCCAACAAAACCAAATTTTGTCTCTCTCCTTTTTCATACTTCTAAATACCTTTTTCCATCTACTTATTTTATCTGCCTTCTGCCCCCCCAATTTCTCCACTGAATATATGGGGAAAAGAGGATAAAGAGATAAAACAGTTAGGCATAAACTAAAACAACAGAAGTTTTGGTTTTTTTTTTAAAACAAAATTTAAACAAGACTTCTTGTATTAAAATACAAGTGTTAATTCCAAATATTCAAGCATTCATCTGAAAAACAGAAAAACCCCAATCAAGTAAGTTTCAAATTACTGACTTTGCACTGAACTGAAACAGCAATATCTATATTGCAGAAATACTAATTGAGAAACAAATGTTGTTGCAGTTAATACTCTCATAATATGCCATTTTTAAATGTTAGTGACAATGGGAAAGTATCTGATTGAATCTGAGACTATATATTTCCTATTACAAAAGATGACAGAACTATTTCATCAAAATAACACATGAAACAGTATATGCAATATGAAACCTTAATCAAACTGTTCTGTTTCTTCAATAGTTTGTCGTATAAATGATTCGTGGACCTATGTTATTCCCGATATTTTTTCATGAAAGGAAAAGTACTTAATGTACCTTTATAAAACTATTCTACTTAGCCTCACATGCAATAATGGAGCTGGCAGAGAAATTTAGGCTCAGTGCCATGGCCCCAACAACACTGCCAGCCCTGACTGTCCTTGCCCGTTCCCCCCCGAGCCTCTCCTCACCCTGCCCATAGCCCAGGACCCTGTTTTAGCCCCCGGAGCTGTCAGTCCCTGCCCCAGTGATGCTGCGGGAGTGCCTGGTCCTGGTCCTGTCTCCTGTGGTTCTGGCTCACAGACTGGATTTCCTGTAAAGACTCTGGACCTCCACTGAGGACAGTTTTGTCTCCAGCTCTGTCTCTAGCCTTGCCTCCTGCTGTTCCTGACCAGATCCTGGCTATGGCTCATCACCTTGCCTGCCTGGAACTGTCAACAGGTCCTATCACCATCTCCAGCCCAGCCCTGCTTGGGTGCTGCAGGACTTCACCCCGTCCATGATGGCTCTGCCAGTGCTTGTGGGTGCCCTCGGTGCCCAGCTCATCCTCCCTTGTGGAGCACCCCGCTCTTGCTACTCTCAAGCACTCAGTTCTCCTTAAGAATGTATTATTATATATTTAATTAAACCTGACATGAACAATAGACTAAAAAATAAAACTTCTTTGTCATCAAAAGCTGTTGATGTACTTACTAAAGATTTCTATTAGTTCTCTTTCAAAGTGCCAAGAGTTTAGGAACAGTAGGATAAAAAAGAATATATTACATTTTCTTTCAATTGATATATAGGAAAGAAAAAGGAACCTGGACACAAATGAAGTAAATTAGAATTCTGTCCATGAATTCAGTTTGATCGTGAATTCTTCCCAGGACTTTATATCAAGCCTAGAGTTAGTTCCCAATTTTAGCTGAAG
Organism: Cariama cristata; assembly: GCF_000690535.1. Taxonomy (NCBI): domain Eukaryota; kingdom Metazoa; phylum Chordata; class Aves; order Cariamiformes; family Cariamidae; genus Cariama; species Cariama cristata. The sequence continues at coordinate 9,346 of NW_009628258.1, read as the reverse complement.
CTGAAATCAACTGCATTTATATTTCAGTACTTCTTATTTGAAGGGGGTATTCCTCTAGTCCTCCTCTCAATCACTTGAGAAGTTTTCCTTTGAACGCTATTATTATTATATTTTCAGGAGGCAGTAAAAATGTCAATAATCAGTCAGAATAATATACAATTACGACACCAATTCCAACCCTCTAATTAAAAACAGAAATAGCTGTTGCTATCAAAATTTCGCGACCATTTTATCCAGGCTTGACGTGTTCACTGTGAATATACTGCTTGCTTTATTTCTGTGCAATAAGAATGGCCAGCAAGATATTTTCATGATTGTATTTAGATATAAACATCACAAAATAGTTTTAAAGGCTTGCTTCCATCTTTTAAATTATAATTATTTAAGGCTTTGAATAAAATCTTTTGAAGCCTAATGAAGTAAACTCTCCTGGTGTTATTTTCATTGAACAAAAGCATAGATGAATAGATATTTTGCATTTTTTTCGTTCAATTTAATAAAATGCAGTTATGCAAAGAAGATACTGGAATAATATTGCATTGCTATGTTGTAAAGGACGTGCATTATTCAACTTACTTTTGGAAAATTAATTCAGAATATAGCACACTCTCAAAGACATACAATAAAATAGTAAAGGGAACATTTCCAAAGAACAACCTCTAATGTTACAAGGACATTTTTGTCACAAAAGCCAGTTATATACTCACACAACATTTGCTTACACAAATGCTATCATTCTTACAGAGAATAAAAAAAAATGCCCACTTCAAAATTTTACTTGAAGAAATGCAAAAATGTTACACCTTTTCTCTCAAGCTACAAACAGGAGGCTAAGAGGATTTCCTGAACACAAACAGATACGACACTTAAGCAACCAACCAGCCCCTTACGCAAAAGAAATGCGGGTACAGCTAGAAGCAGGAGCTTCCCTGTTTATTTAGCCAACATTCATACGTATGAACACTTTTCCATGGGCAAATGACATGCATGTATGCCTGGTGCAAGCGGTTTATGGTTCACAGAGATGGAGTAATCTTTTGTAAAGTGAGAGCAGCTAACTGAGGAAGTAAGCAAAACCAGGTCCAACTGCAAACAGCTGGACAGGGCAGTGCTGGTGAAGGAGTGTGGTGGTGCATTTCCACCCCCCTTTCTACGCCTTGCTAAGATCTCAGGAATTCCTGTAAGGCCTTAGCCTTTGTGTGATGAGTTGGGGAGTTAAGTGTCCCTTGACTGTAGCAGAAACTTTTTCACAGCTAAGGTGAGAATAACACTGATTTTACCGGCAACTTCTATCGCCTGGCCAAGGCTGGAAGCTCAAACAAAACAGCCTCATAGCTTGAGCGAAACAGCCTTGGTATATCCTTCATCTGAATCATAGCTTGAGCAAAATAGGCCTTGGTAGATCAAGCAAAACAGGCCTTTGTAGATCGAGCAAAACACAGTATCATCGTTACTGGAATGTTGAGAATTCCAGTAATTACCAACTCAGATTGTGGCCAAAATGGAAATTTACTAATGACTAAAGTCAATCATCTTGCGAACCTATAAACAGAGGTCCTAAGCGAGACCCTTTGAGCTCTCCTGGACAGCAGCCTGTCAGAGCTGGTGAAACTCTCAAGTTTGTGAAGTTCAGAGGATTCTTGCTGGAATCAGACTACAGAGCCTGAGCTGAAAACCCTTCACTTCTTGAGATTCAACCGTCACCCGTTGAGAAATGCCAAGGCATTTGAAGTGAGTATTTCACTGAACTCGAGGGGAATTTTTAACAAGTATACCTATCTTTATACATTTATTTCTTTATACATCTCTCTCTCTCCCCCCCCCAATGTGTGTGTGAATTGATTTAAATACTCTCTAACAACTCAAGTCACTCTTACGATTATAGTAAATCCTAGTGAATTACTTTGTAAATGCTAAACCAGCCAATGATTAAGTACTGTTAAATCAGTAAGTGCTGCTGAAACCTTTAGATATAAATCACTGACCAAGTCTGGGATTAGAAGTGGATCCAGCTGCACCCAGGCTCCTCTCTGAGAAGGAGTCTAGAAAGCAAGAGGGTCCATTATGAACCTCGCAACTCAGCAGGAGGGCCTTACCCCATTTTGTCTCTGGTCTCTATACAAATCATTCTAGCTCTATTCTAACTCGATTTGCTTTTGTATGTTTCTTCCATGTAGTAAGTGACAGAGTGAACCTTGCCATCGAACTCTGTTTTACAAATTCATATTAAAATGATTTTTGCTAATACCTCTGATGGTGATTCCTTGAGTGACCCAAGTCCACTCATTCGCAACAAGGAGAGAAAGAGCAAATGGAAAATTTCATCAAGGTACACTGTAAGGCCAGCATATCTAGCACTTTGGAGGAGAAGAAGCAGCATTGGAACAGGCTCCCTAGGGAGGTGGTGGACTCACCATCCCGGGAGGTGTTAAAAAAATGTTTAGATGTGGTACTTAGAGACATGGTTTAGTGGGTTTAGTGGGCATGGTGGCGTTGGGTAGGAGGTTGGACTTGATGATCTTTGAGGTCTCTTCCAACCATAATGATTCTATGATTCTAAGACAAATCTCACAGCAGTGGAAATAGAGCTGTTGATAAATCTTTTCCACTGGAAAACAGTCAGGTACACTTTTAACATTAAAGATAAACCCCCCAGAGGTTACCTTTCTTCCATTTTTAAAAAAAGTAATTTCTTATTTGTCTACCACTCTATTACTTAACGAAAGAAAAGGACTCGAGACCAAAAGATGAAGCTATACACGAAGTGATGTCCAACACAGTTGTGAAACTGGAAAAAATGAGATTCTTCAGAGTTTTTCAACTGAAATAATAATAGCTATTTAAACATACCACATTTTCATCCATACATTGATAGTCTCTCTCAAACTATCCATTCTATGACTCTTCAAAGGAAATTTGAGAATTCTGTTTCCTGCTATAAAGGGAAATGCAATCAAGCCTTTTGTACTCATTTCTACGATAGTCTCTACATTTCACATACTTGGACTGCTGCACCCTTCTGTTCCACAACACTGTGTTGGATAGTGCTGGTTGAGACAACTGCAGCCTGCAAATCCACTGTGCTGGGGCAAGGAGCAGACAGGTGACCCCAGTGCTGTTCTGCAGCTGTCAGCATGTCAATGAGGTGAGATTTCAACTGAAAGTAGTCCATACGAGGAATATTTCTCAATTGTACACTTCTGTTCTGGCTTCTTACGTTTCTCAGGAAGTCATGCAAATGCAACATATGAATGCACAGTGATCCATAAGTCTTACTGCCCCAATGGTCAAGTGCTTGTCTGTCATGTCTGTTTGCCTTTAAAGCAAAAGAAAGTGTATAGTCTGCATTTACTGAGTGTGTTATGGTTTGTGTTTTTTTAAAGCAGGAAGCACTTAAACTTCAAACTCAATTCTCATCACCAGGACCACAAAGAAAGATGAGTACCTCAAAAGTTGGAAAGTGTAAAATTATATCTATTACACTATTTATGTCCTTTTCAGTGCAACCTCTATCATTAAACAAAATTACATTGATCAGATACCCTTTACATCTTTAAGTTAGGTAAATTAACGATAAGCAGGGATCAAATCTTTCCAAAACTAATTAATTATGGATATGTATTTGGTAAATTTTATCTGTTGGGCTTTTAATCAAGTGTAAACTCAAATTCACTAAATTTCAATTTAACGTTCACAAAGTCATCCATTTTGGTAATTTACAACCTTTTGGCACAATGTAAATGCTGGATCTTTTTGAATTTAGATATCAGACAAAGTAAAAAAACAAGAACAAAGACTGATAATATGATGTGGTATTCTTAAAATAGAAAATATATCTTCCAATATTTGTCCTATGATTTTCCATCTTTAAACATATTGTGTTGAAATCTCATTCCTAGGTTTTCTGTTGTGACCATCGAATTGTCAGTTACAGAGTAAAAACTAGTTAATTCTCTTAAAACTATTAACATCATTTGCATCTCTGTAAGATTATAGTAAGAAAAAAACTATCATCAGATGTGCAGTGTCTGTTTTAGAGGGCATTTTTCTGTTTATAAGAACTTTGATCTATTAATAAATCGACAGAGCAACAACCCATTTCCTGTAAGATACTATCTAGTTCACTCAGTAGTAACGCCAATTCTAACACTTATTTCCATAAAAGCTGAGATGTGAGACATGCCATATAGGAAAGGTCAATAATACATATAGTAGTGTGAAAATGAATCATACAGAATGATTTCAGAAGATAACAGTTGGGAGGAGCCCACAATGCATCCAACAGTCACACATAGTTCTACAGCTGAAATAGTTTCCAAATACCAGTGATGCAAGAATTGATCACTCTCTTCACAAAGACTGGGAGAGATTTTTGTTTTAACTCATGTACATGTTCTCATATAAGTAACTCATCTATTTACAAATTTACTAGGTGTTATTACCTCTGACAGGGACTCCCATGAGCTATTTTACATGCTGCCTAAAGAAATATTTTCATTCACTTGAAACATGTTATATTTATTGGAAAGTACCCTATCTGAAAAGTATAAACAGGAGGGTTGTTTTGTGGGGTTTTTTGGTAATACATTAACTTTTAAAACATGTCTGCAATCTCTACTGAAACTTAAAGTATTTAACATTTCAGTAATAATTACACAGGTAAAAATTTCCTAATTTTAAAAGTTTGCTTAAAAAAATGGAGAAGACAGTTACTGCATTGCCAAAACAGTCTCTGGGCAAGTACCTTTTAATGAACAAATATAACTTCTAATATGTAGAATACATTTAAGATCCTTTCAACTGCAAAGTATAACCATCTTCGGGGGGCATGCCTCATTATTTCCTGACATTCAGTGCTGACAAAATGAAGCATCTCCTGCGATTCTGAAACTGTTTTGACAGATGGGGAAAAATGATTGAAAACTTTAGTTACACAACCTTCAAGATCAAATGATGAGTTATCTCTATTGTACTTCACTGTATTGTGCAGTATAGAAATTGAGCAATTAACGGTACTTAAATATTCATTATAATACTCCAGTAATTTATATATGCAGCAACTTCACACAAAGTCAAACATATCCATTTGATACTTTGATCATAAATCTTTTTCATATTTTCAAATATTCTCCACACTTTCACCGTTACCTTGAAATTTTTCAGCTATATTCCAATATAAAATTGTCTCTAATACTTTGATACTTTTGTTGGAAACATCAGTGATGTGAAAGAAAAGTATGATCTTTTCAACGAAATCTATCCTAATTTTTGTAACTAAAAGAGGTGCTAACATGCTGTTATTAATACACGAAGCAGTTCCTCTCATGTCCGTCACCACTACAAGGTATTTTTTTTCATGGGTGAATGTCAGAAAACAAAACATTTTGCCACTTGAATCAAACAATCTGTTTGAGTGACTGTGGATTGCACTATTGTATGGTTTTACTGTGTCTGCAGAAGATACCTTATTTTCTGTATTCACATTTCTTAGAAAAAATTACAACTTTCACCATTTTGCATCTTAAAAGATACACCACTATTATTTTTGTTACCTAATTCTGTCTTAGAGTTCACAATGCAGACTTCAGGACAAGGCACAGAAAAAGACTTACAGAAGCTACTATTTTCTTAACTAATCCATCCAAAATCTTTTTCCCACTACTTTAAATAAAAAGAAAGGCAAAGTTTCTTCTTGTTACGTTTTAGGGGATAAAAGTAGAGGGAAGAAAGGGAAGCTAGATGGAAAGGAAGACGAGGAAGGAACGGTTCACCTGGAAATGCAACTTAATCAACTAGAATTGAGTAAGCTTTGGACTCAACTTTAGTTTAGTATCACAGTGCTGAACATCTTTTAAATGGTAGGATATTATAAAGTGTATTGCGTGTCTGTATTCCATCACACAAATACTTAGCTGTGTAAAACATGCATTATAAAATAAGAAACCTGGTTATAAAAAACAATCCTAACTACTGTTCTTCTAGATGGAATAAATATAGTGGAAAATACACTTCAAATGAATTTTTCATTTAATTTAAGTGTTGAAAATGCTTCTCCTTGAAATTTCTGATGACACAATGGAATCTTTGGTCTTACATCTACTTTGTAAGCAGTATTTGAGGTCTAGGACACAAGGTGATCTAAACATCACCAAGTGGTTCTTGGGAAACAGGCAAAGTAGCTCAGATTAATTTATTCAAAAGTCCTTCAGAACAGGGAAAAACTTACAGTACCCTCCTCCATTATTCCTAGTTCTTGGCATCAAAAGCTAGCTTTTTCGGCTCACAAGCAATGTGCCCAGTTGAGGGCATGCATCAATCTCCACCAATTCTGCAGAGCGTCCTTCACCTCACTCTTTCTTTCATGCTTTAACCAAGTCCCCATCTTAAACTCAAATGAAGATCTCTTCTTTTCCCAATTCTACTGCACGGCTTTAATCCCGTTCTGCATTCTCCTCAGTACCTGGAAAACAGTCAGATCATTTAAAAGTGATATAGCGTAATATCTTTCTTCATTGATATACTGCTGAATCTGAAAGAAAATTTGCAAAGAACTCTGGTAAGACCTTCAACTAGAAAATTCCAGGGTCTGGTAGGAAGAGCTGACTTACTACCCACGTTTAAAATTCTTCTCACACACACACTACTCACTGAGCTTGTGTCCTTATATAAGAAAGTATTTGTTGGTTATGTATGTACTAATCTTCTAGAAGCTGTTTTCCTGGCATGCCATGTCCTTCCAAGGTAAAAAGCACAAAAAGAGGCACTTAGAGGAAAAATGCATTTTAGGAGACAAAGAGTAAAACATGAAGCCACTTCACTATTTTATTTCAGATGTAAAAATTGTTTGGTTTTGGAAATGCTAAATGAGAGCATTGTCTTTTTTTTTTCTTTTTCTTTGTATTCTGTGAATTGCCTGTTTTCTTAAAAATGAGTTAGTTCAGATGTAATCATATGCAGAAAACTTGTCTCAATCAACAGTTACAATGTTCACTGTTGCTCTTCAAAGGTTTGATTAATCAGTACAGCTTTCCTTTATTTGTGTAATGATGAATTAAATAAGGATTGCCTTCCAAAATAAAGGATACCTAATAGAATTGAAGGGTTTAATGACCATTTTGTGTACCACAGAGAAAAGTATTTTCTCAGCAGATCTTAGGGTTGGGATGAAAGGAAAAAGTCAGAATGCATTCCTCAACTCACTAATAGAAGAAAATAATAATTAAAAAAAATTATCCAGCACTTCAAGCTTTCCATCTTCTCATATATAAAGTCTTACACTGATATTCTCGTAAAAAAAAATATCTAGTTAACAAGTGCATACTTTTCCTTCTTCCCAACTCACCCATCCTATTGATGGCATTTAAAGAATTCTATATAATTTCCCAGCTAGATCTGATACTCACAACTCCTTTTTTTGCTGTCAGTCTTGTCCAATACAAATGATTTCTTCCTTTCCAAAGGCCAACAGACCAGATAGTCTCACCTCACTATGCCCTGTCTCATTTCTGTCCAGATTTTCTTCCTATTGATTTTACATTTTTCTGTGTGAGCTGAGATTGTAACAGCTTCTTTCAGAATATCCTTGCTTCTCAACAAGAAGAACTGACAGCTAAATGAAATGTAACTCTTGCAGGACCAAAATTATGGCAAGAGATTCTTTTATGCTGCTTGCTAAAATCTGAAGAAACATGAATAGAAAAGTAAAAAAAAGCCCCTTTTTTAAGGTGTTTACATTCCTTGTAATGAGAAAAATGTTTCAAAGACAATTTTGTTACATTATATCGGTACTGACAGAGTTGTATATGACATTAGTCCATAGCATGTGTACAGGGCAAGTCTTTTGCAGGACTTCCTTTGTATGCAAAGTGACTGTTTTCTAGTACAGTAGAGTATAACATTTGTCACATTAAGAAAATTAATGTTCTGTAATAGGTGATTAGGTAACAAGACCAAATTACTTGGTAACAGTAAATAGAAGTAAAAAAAAAATTAACAGGAATTTGCATGTTAAAATATTCATTAAATAGCATTTAAAGTACTGGTAGGTTATGATGCATCTCAGTCTATGGGGACATCTTGTTTACAAACTTCTTTCAGTCTTTAACTAAAGTCTTTTCAACAAAGAGGAATAAAAACACAAAGTAAGTCATTATTATTACTGTATTCCTTCTGCTAACTTAAAGTAGAGAATAGTATCTCTGTTCTCATTTGTCACCAGTGATAAAGCCTTCAGGATAGCTTCTGTTCTCCATGCAAGTTAGCATGAATCCATTTCTATTCAAGAAGTATTAGTTTAGCCATATTTCAGGTCATATTTTGTTGCTTGTTGCTTCTTGTATGAATGGTCCTTTGTTATGTATAAAAGCCATTTCTAATACTAGATTCCCATGTACTTTCTTTCTCAAGTGGAAGGCTGCATAACTCATTCAGACAAACTAGGAAAGCCTGCAGAGGTCACAAAGTGGCAGCTGTCCATAGGAGTAGTGCTGCTTCACTCAGCAGACTTTCCAGTGGCTCTCAATGGGTCGTTCATTGTACTTCCTTTAGAAAAAGCACCTTCTGATTTCACATGCTACTCTGTGGCAACTGCGCTGTAAAAGACTGGAAGAGTTAATCTGCTCTATTGTCATTAGTACTGATAAGGATTTAAGTGTCCGAGCTTTCAGAGAAAAAAGTAACAGTGAGTGGGAAGAAATTCATTGTGCTTCCTTCAGATATTTAATAAACAAAGGAAACAAAACTCTGACCTTGATGGTCATTAACGATATCACAATGTCTAACATTTCTGTTTCTTCTGAATACTTAGACTTATGCAATATATATTACTGAGTTTAATTATATTTCTAAGTATTGCCAAAGCTGGAAAATTCAATCGGATTTTTTTTGTCTTGATGACGTATGATGGGTTGACTTTGGCTGGTTGCTAGATGCTCACCCAGCTGCTCTCTTACTCCCCCTCTTCAACAGGACAGGGGGAGAAAATAAAATGAAAAAAAGTTTATGGGTCAAGATAAAGACAGAGAGATCACTGACCAATTACTGTGGTGTGTGAAGCAGACTAGACTTGAGGAAAAGTAATTTTAACCTATTGCCAATTAAAATAAAGTAGGATGGTGAGAAAAAAAAGACAAAAAGCTAATACACATTCCAACCCTTCCCTTTTTTTCCCCACGCTCAACTTCACTCCTGACTCCTCTGCCATCTCTCCCCAAGGGGCAGAGAACGAGGAACGGAAGGTTTCTGTCAGTCTGTAGCAACTCTTCCCTCCTCACCTTCCCTGCGCCAGCGTGGGGCCTTCCCACAGGCTGCAGGGAAACACCAGGGTCTCTCCCGGGGCCACAGGGCA
>NW_009628257.1:0-31682 GCF_000690535.1 Cariama cristata | reverse complement strand
TAACTCTGTCCAAGCTGAAACCAGGACAACACGCTAGTTTCATAGTCAGTTGTGAAAAGTAAATAGTATGCAAATGCCTTTAAATCAGTATGTGTTCAATGTCCTGTGCTTTATGGGATCCTTGATATAAATTTCATGAATGTGTCAAACTGCTAAATCATCATGACTTATGTCATGTGTTATACATTCAAGGGCAGAACTTCAATGTCCTGTGCTTTATGGGATCCTTGTTTATAAATTTCATGAATGTGTCAAACTGCCAAATCATCATGACTTATGTCATGTATTATACATTCAAGGGCAGAAATTTATTACTATTCTGTAAGTATTATGAAAAACCTTCCATTTTACATTATATTGTCCACTCTCTCCCTCAAATATTTGGAACAGAATTTGAAGTTACACACCAGTGACAGTAGAGAAAAGAGACACAGAGAGAACACCTCCTAGGGATTTAATTTTGTTTATGAAAAACAAAGACCACAAAAGCCCTTTGGGATGGAGGCTGTGCTCCAGGTATGCTGCACCTCCTTCTAATCCCACCTCTACCCTGAACGTCTCCAAGAGCCAGCGTGTTTCAGTAAATTCTAGTAACACTAAGTATTGCAGTCGTCTACTTATTTCACAGGTTTGCCTGGAAAGTTATGCTTTTCCTGAAAAGTCATAATGCAAAGACTGAGGAAGGTGAAGTGAACGCAGACTGTTTATTCCTCAAATCACTCAATTCCAGCAGTATTGAAATGACACAGTTCAAGATATTTTTCTGCTTCTGTCGATGTGCCGAGGAAAATTATCAATAAATCAGACTATATCATAAGAAATTACAGGATGCAGTGTAAAAGACGAAAAGCTTTGAAATTTATAAACTTTACTGAGTGACAGTTTATTTTTGAGGTACACAGATGCGTACATACTATATAGATAATAAACATGAACAAGTTTAATTTTTGCTCTGGAACGGCAGTCTACTTTAACAAGCAATACTCTTGTAGCCTCATAAAATTTCACTGGTAAACAGCACTTGCAGATGATCAACACCTAGGCATGCAACAAAGAAAATCAACTCAGCTTTGCTTTGTTTTTAGGACGGGGGAAATAGTCACACATTTCAAAGATCCAATACAAGAAAGAAGTATCTCTTGAAAATGAGAACAGCTGGCTGTGCCTGCTTCGTGAGCTCAGCCTGGGGGGAGTGGAGTGGGCCTCTCGAGTTTGGTAAGAACAAATCCATGCCTTGGGCTACTCTTCCCCCAGCAATGTCCTGTCTACCTCACACGTTGCTGAGCACCTACAGACACACAGATATATAAAGGGTCAGGAAACATTTTGTTTCACTCCACACTCCAGAGAAGAAGAGGAGGAAGAGACTTAATAAACCTCTTAACACTCTAACATTGGAAATACATACAACAAGTTACACATTTGCAGCTGAAGTGCCTACTGCAGGGGATGGGCAAACAGACTCAATGTTAATCCCTCCCAGCAGACGTTACTGCTAAGGTGCCAAATTAAAGAACTGATTTTTATACCAAGTGAAACTATTCAGACTGACATTCACCAGTCAGTCACCAGAGTAGATATTTGACGCAGCTGTGCATCTATTCCTCTTTATTTACAATAATACTTTGTGCCTGTTTCTCTTTCAGGAAATGAAGAAATTATTTCTTCTTCAGTATGGATTTTACTTGTGGTAGCAGTTGCAACAGTCATAGTGGCAATCAGTGCCATTTTGTTCTGCAAAAGGTAAACTTAATTTATGCATTTATTTTATTTTGTGTGGGGGTGCGAAACATCTGCAGTTCTTAAAATAATAAGGTAGAAGTATCTCTGTAGTATAGATAAAACTTTTTCACTCACACTGTAGTAGAAATCGATCCAAATGAGTTATCTTGAGGCAAGCATTATAATGGTGATGCTCAAAGTCCCTCCCCAGCTGATCCACACAATTTCTTCCAGGGCCTCTTCTGTCAACATGGCAAGGAGAGCAATTATATTCAATTACTTATATTAACAATACAGCTGCTCTGAATATTTGCAATGAAGACTGTCTACACAATAGCTTTTCTGATTTTTTGAACTGCTGAATTTATTGCAAACAGACAGGCTGATTGTACTTACCAGTAAAGATTTTGCAACGTACACTAGAATTGTCCTAACAAACTTAATGTACCTGAAAGGACATAAGCAAAGCAGCTTGCTTCTTGAAATAAACCATGCAAGTGAAACAAAGAAAATGGATGTTCTGCTGTATGTTGCACTTTGTATAGAAATACACATTAATTCAGAGAAGATACTGTTCTTCCAAGTTAAGATTTTTACACCCACCTTTCACTGATTATAATGACTTACAGAGCAGGACAAATTCCTTTTCCTTTCAAAGAGGAAAATAACTGATAGTGAATCTTTAACCAAAAATGAAACAATTACTATCCAAATTCTTCATGTTTTCCTGACACACGTTCATTCTGTGCCGAGATGACGTATATTTTTCATTTCTATTCTATGCTGGAAGATGAAGATAAGAGCTGGTTCAAGGATGCAACGGTTTTGACACAGGACAGTTACTTAATTTTTCTTTTCTATTCCATCTCTTTTGATCTGCAGGACTGGCTGTTGGAAAGCAGCATTTCCACAAATCCCAGAGCCAAAAAATGCATTTTATGGACTGCCTGATACAAATCCAGAGGTATGTTCTCTTTCTATTTTATATTAAATGTGTGAAATACATACAAGACCCTACTGCAAGTATTTTTTAAATGATAAGGAACTTAGCAATGACAATAATTCTTCTCTTTGCAATATTTTGAGGGATTACAAGAGAAAATCCACAGGCAAGTTTGTTAAGAAAAGTCAAATGCAGTGCTATTCCAGAACCAGAGGGCTTCTCCCCTTCCAGTCGCACAGGTGCTGATGCTCCCGTTGGCAAGTCCAGAGAGCAGCAAGGGCTGTGTGTTTTCTCAACACGAGGCACACACACGTACAGTGACACACAGAGAGAATACTAATGCAGCCAGCCACAAAGACCGGTATAGGTGCCTTTACCAGCACCACCTCAACACCTACAGTAGTCACATAAACAGGGTCACGGACATCCCATCCCTCCTGCTCCTCTCCAGCTGAGCAGGGCTGAATTTTCCCGGTGAGACATGCCCATACCCTCCCTCTCTTCCTTTGCAACAACCATGAATTCACAAGTTCCTCACATCTGATCTCTGTGTCTGGACCCTGGGTCCCCCCACCGGATCACCACCTCTCGCCTTGGGTCTCTCCAGGCGCAGGTCTCTCCTACTCACCCACTAGTCCAGCTTCAGTGAACCTCACTCGCAAGTTACATGCACAGGATAGAAAGCAAGGTGACAGAGAAAACAGTTCAAAATAAGACTTTGTAAGGTAGGAGGACAGACTGCAGCGGTCATACACAGAGTTTGACCAGACCAGTATAATGACCAGCAGTTCACTTGCTCCCTTTTCTTGTCCAGCAATTTAACATGTTATGCCCAATAATTTCTCATGGTCTGTTCAATTAGCTAAACTTCAGGCCAGTGTGTACTCCTCTGCTTTCACACCTTAGTGAAGTTAATCATTTTATATTAATTCATTTGAGATGATTTGTGGTAATCTGCATGGTGCATTGGAGAAAAGCACACATTCTCCCTGCCCACTTCCAGGCCAGTCAAAAATCATGTGTTAGCATCACAAAGTTGTTGAAATTTCACTGTTATGTCCAGCGAAGGGAAGTTTATCAGCTAAGAAACAAAGAAGACAAATATTTCTATAAAATACGCAACAAATTTTGAAATACTCTCAGAATTGTGCATAAATCAGTAGAGGTTATCTTAACCTTATGTATAAAACTAATGGAAGTTTTTATTTTCCTTACAGTTGACAGAGAGCAAAATTCAGTCAATAACATCTGACAACGAAGAGATAATATTAGTTGCTGACATAGTGAAATAACCAAGAAAAACGGAGGAATTTGAAAGTGCATTTCTTAGCTTAGGCAACTGTATATTCCTGTGGAAAGTCTAATAATATAGAGGCTTTCTGCATGTTCTTCCTTTTCTTGGCAAAAACAATAGTGCAGACGAGAGAGAATGATACCTCGTAAGTAATTTTTTTAAATGCCATTGTATTTGCTTTTAGTTTTGGCTAACTTTAACTGTTTGGGTAACTTGTCCTTATTGGATATCTTCCATTTTGAGAATATGATTGAAATATTTCGGTCAAGAAGTTTTAGTTACATTTTCATTTGTTTAAGGAAAAATAACGGGTTTTTCTCATATTAAAAAGAATAAGAATGAATTTATTGAGATGAATAAAAATTAAAAAAAAATAATTTTGGTGCCTGAATGCCACTGGTCTACTGTCAAGAATGGGCCTATTTATACTTGAAGCTTCCTCAGATCTCTTAAAGTACACATGGGCAACTAGAAAACTGAGAATGGGATCAAAAACAGGCTGACACTTTGAGTGGTGGCCTGTAGTCAATAGGAATCTCAAAGGACAGGAGTATGTCTAAAATCCTAACTAATCCTAGAGCTTAAGTGTGTTACTTACAAGTTAAGATATCAGCCACCATTAACTTGATGTCACCCCAGAATTTACTGCTGTAGGTATCTAGCTTTTTATGTTCTTGCTGCTCACTTCCCTTTTTACTACATTAATTTAGTATTTTAAAATATTGAGTGCATGCCTCCGTTAATCTCTGTGTTCTTTTGTTCAAATAGAAGGCTTTACTATTGAGCTGAACGTTAAGTTTTCAGAGCCATAGGGTTAGGATAAAGTACTGGGAAACAGCCCGGGGTGTTGTTGAATGCAGTGACTGGTCATGAGTGACGCTCCTCAAGGATCAATGCTAAGACACACAGTGTTTAGTACTAACAGTAACGTGGACAACGGGATGAAATGCATCCTTAGCAAGACTGCAGACGACAGCAAACTGAGGACACTGCCTGATATACTGGAGGGCAGGCCTGCTCTTCAGAAGGCTCTTGGCAGACTGAAGAAATGGGTTGATAGAAACCTCCTGGAGGAAATGCAAAAACTAACTGGGAAAAACTGATTGCATGCATCCTAGAGAATGACTGACCGACAGGTCTGCAGAAAGGCTCTGAGGTCCTGGTGGGTAACAAACTGAACCCAAATCAGAAGTGCTTCCTTATGGTGATGAAAACTATCCACATACTAGGCTATACTGGGAGGACTGGACCCAGCAGGTCAAGGGCAGTCACTATTCCCTCTACTCAGCACTCGTAAGTCTGCACGTGGGGTTCCATGTCCAGATTTCAGCCTCCTAGTACAAGAAAGACATTCACAAACTCAGTAAGTTCAGCAGCAGAGCACCAAGATGATTATGGGTGTCTGAAGGAACTGGGATTTTTCAGCCTGGAGAAGAGAATCTAAGGGGATCTACCACTGTCTTCCACTGTGTGTACAGAAGACAGAGTAGACTCATCTAGGAGTTGCACAGTGTGAGGATGAGAGTGAACAGTTACAAGCCACAGCAAGAGAAAGTCCAATTTGATATGAGGAAAAAGAATGATTTATGGGTCAGAGTGGTTGGATGGTCTCTGGAAAAGCCTCTGGAGAGGCTGTGGAATATTCAAAACACAACTGGGCAAGCAACTGGATCTGACACTGAAGTTGACTCTGCTTTAAGTGGGAGGTTGGACTCAATGACATTCAGAGGTACCTTCCAACCTAAGTATTTCTCTCAATATTTCTCTAAATGGCTCTTATCAAAGCTGGTAACCTTTCTAAGTCCCTGTTGTGAAAAAATGGTACCCATTTGTACACTTAAAGCAAGTGGGAGAGCTGGAGTCGTACTATGTACTGGTACAGTTGCCTAGAGAACTACTGCGTAACACATGCCTCTTCCACTTGGGAACGGGGCTTGAATTGGAAGGATCTTCTTGTTTCTTTTCAGTGCCGAGCTGTCAGTTTGAACCAGCACTTCTTTTTCTTTATTTCCTGGTGCATTTTCCACCTAATAGATAGCCTGAGGGTTAGGGCTTGGGGAAGCATAGGAAAGCCCAGTATTGGAAAAGCTGAGGAGCTCAGGTAACTCATGTGTTATAAAGGTATAATGTCCTCTAGAGCCAGTTAGTCATTTTCTTTCACTGACTGGAAGGAGTCTTTATCTCTTTTGAATCCCAAAAGGACTACTAATCTTTGCCATCATAATGCATCATAAATTGTGATTCTTATTCAAAGGAGAAAGAACTGAGGTAACAAAAGATCTTCTTCTTGTGGAGGAATGTAACCCATTTTGAGAATGTGCTCATTTTATATAGATGTAGGAATGTGTTTCTCACCCTCTGATCCAATGATATTGTAGACCAAGGAATTTGAGAATTATGCAGATCATTATTAGAAGGGAAAGGGACTAGTCTGGTGAGAGCATTTGTCCTTTTTAGGGTTCAGACATTTCCAATAGCATTTACAGTTCCTAGTATGAGGGGAGATACAGCTGGGGAAAGTAGCCTGAGGAGGCTTAGATTCTTCTGAAAATTGGAGGGTTCTCAGACTTACGAAGAAGTATCATACCTGCACAGCACAATAACTATGTATATTCGCTGGAAAGTGCTATACCTAATGCTGAGACTTTGAGGCAAGCACAGACTTACATTTCTGTTTGAGAAAGATCAGACCCTTGTGCACAGAGCAATGGTTCATCCTGGACAATGGGTACATTAGATTTGGACCAACCGTTTTTTCCTCTTTCATTTTCTATAGGAAGTGTATACCCAACTTCTGTTCTTACATATAAGATATGTAGGCTCCACCAAAGGTTTTCAGAAAATTATTTCTATTTCTGTTGTTGGTCATGGGTGTCTGATGTGGTCTTACCCTGCCACAAATTCAATTGTATGGATGGAACACTTTTGAAAGGACTACCAACTGCCTTTTCAGATAAACGATAAACATAAGGGAACCATTTCTAAAGAGATGTGAATAGGGATATCTTCTTGGATATTGTTCTTGATGTAGGCTCTGTTAGGCCGTTTTCCCAGAAGCCTGGGACACCTAAGGTTTACTTTGCCATGTTTCAAATTTGAGATTGTGTTCTGCAGGAGAAGCCCTGCTTTAGTGTTCTTGGGTAGAGTACTGTGAAATCCCTATTGTCTGTTTACTCTGCTTAGAGCAGTAGTACCTAAATGTGGCAGGCTTGAGAAGTTTCACTGCTAAATGTTCAATTTACCTGACCATTGCAGTCAACATCGCTAAGTAAGCCTTAGAAAACTGTTATTATTTCAGCCCTTAATGTTCTCCTCTGTTCCTAATAACACTGGGCCAGGTTCTGCTAACACTTTTATTAACCCACAAGTGTTTACTCTTTCCAGTGCTAGATTGCTGAGTTTCTTTACACTCGCGCTTTGCTGGATCCCTACACTGAACTGCTCATGCAATTTATCAACATAAGTGGTTTCAGAAGAGATTCTGACCTGCCAGGGGAGTCTTCCCTGTTCCAGAAGACAGGTGGAGTTCTGTCATGGTCAGGTGATGCAATCTCCCAAGTCAAGCATTTTTAGACCAAACAGAAGAAAATCTTTGGAAATTTATCATGTAGCAACAACAATATACAAGGGCATAAAGGCCATACCATATCAGAGTAAAATGTCCAGCCAGCCAATCCAGGACTTCAGCATGTTAAGATTTATCTTCATCATATATGCAATTTTACATTTTTGTGCATTGTACTTGAAATTGGTATTTCATCTGCCAATTTATCATTCAGTTACTCACTTTTATCAGGTTATTGAACTTCCTTACAGTTATCTTTGGCTTGTATTATCCCAAACTGCTTGTAAATATTTATCCATGTGAAGATCCTCCTCTTATCTCAGGGCAGCTTAGACTTTTCTCCTGGTCTAACAATGCAATGCTGATTTCTTTCTCTAACCCCTTTGATTGGCACTTAATTTTGAGCATGATCTTCCCTCGCATTCCTCTTGAAGAAAAGTCCCAGTATGACAACATCGTTGAGGGCATCTGTAGTACCAAATACTTACTGATATTTTCTGTTGTCACCTTACATCCTTTAACAAATCTTTTAATACATCTCTATCATCTGTTTGCATAATGGTTTCTGACAAGGTTCCTTTCTTGGGAAATGGTTTCTCTTATTCCTTTTACAGGTTGTTCCATAAAAACTTTTTTGGCCTTACTTACTGTGCTTTTGTATTTATCCTGTCAGAATTCACATGCTTTACTGTTTTCCTTCTGTGGATAGGACTCCAACTTCTTGAGAAATGCCTTTTTGTTTTGTACAGTCTCCCTCACCCTTTTACTTTGCGAAGCCAGAATCAACGAGATTTTTCTTTTTGAAGAGGCAAAAATCCTTACTATTTGATCTGTTTGTACTATGAATGTGGCCCAAAGAATACAATTCAACATTTGATTTAACTGTGTGGGAAGATACTGGAGCGGGCATAGCCATGTCTTTATCACATGCTGCAATAGTGGCTCCACATGTGACGTTCAGGGTCCATATCACTGCTTTTGTAGAAGCAAAGACTATTGGGTTACATTTGTACAGAATAACAGTATTATTGGCACTTCGCAAAAACCTAATTTCTGCATCCCCTATGAAGTGTAGCAACGGGTAGACAATACAAGCCCTTGGAAGAGCTAAGTAGTTAGTAAAGACCATGAGGTCAGCGCAGAAGACAAGAAGCAAATACCCTCACCTCCTGTGGTGTCTCCTGATACCCTTGACAGAGATTAGAAGCACAGCAACAAACTCTATTTTACTGGTATAATGTGATTTCTGGGCTCCTTTCTGTTGGAAAGAAGCTTATTCCAGCGAGGAAGTCAGAATTTGAGCAGGTAATAGCAGATGAAAGCAAAGATGGAAGCAAAACTTTAACCATCTTTGGTTAAAGTCTAATTCCACAAAAAGCTCAGCCTTGATCTGGAGTTATACCAAAAGAGCCTTATCATCTGACTCCTCAGTTTGAATGGTGGGTGGGTGAACCACCTACTTGTTCCTACCTGAGGATGTCATGCTGGAAGCTCACCATGACTTCTAAGGTGGTCTTAAGACTCAAAGAGAAAATGCTCAGCAATTTCCCCCCTTAGCTTTTGAGCGCTTTCATTCACAAGAACCAGAACTTTATCCTCTGAGTAGCCCCACTAATTTTGATAACTCGTATATCTTGCTGCTCCTTTTGGTCTCTGAGATTCAGATTTTGGGGCTCTCACAATGTTTTTCGTAATTAGGTGAGGAATCACTGACACATCAGGTTTATGTTTTGGTGTAAAATTGCTTTGCACTTTGAGACTCAAAGACTCAGATTTCTATACCAGATATTTGAACACAGCTATTTGATTATTAGACTAGTTTTATAATGATACTAGACATTTGATTATTAACTAAATACTCCAAGGACTACTTTCTTGCACTGAGGCCAGCTGCCATGTAAGAGCCCAGATACATTTTATTAAACCACTAAATAAGGAGGACACATGCAAACTGCCCTTAGAAAATGGCCCTGACCTGAGTTAACTTCTGGACTATGTCCAGAAATTGTTCAGGACATTGCTTGCAAATCCTGGCCAAACCATTGCTGGGAACAGTTGCTCCTGGACATGTTCCAGTGTTGGGGAGCCTTCCAGTTACCAGTGCAGCCAGGGGCCATCCTCCACACTGTCCAGCTTCTACTGTAGTTTGATACAAACAGCTCTTGGCACACGTACTGCTTTTGACAAAGTTAATGATTGCCTTTTGGTCAAAGACTTACCTGGGAACCTTTCTTTGCAGCAGATCAGAACAACAAGGCTAATTTCTTAATGAGGCTGAGTTCATGCTGGACACACATGTAAACCATCTCTGTATTTCTCTCAGTATGCAGCAGTGGCCAAAGTTGAAATGCTCACAATCACTTGCTAAAAGACTGACGGGGTTGTACTAGACTACACTAGTTTATACAGCCTTTCATAATAGCTTCCTTCTCCGGCAAAATTGCCAGAGTGAAGCAGAGTTTGGCTCTAATCCACCAAAACCTAGCCAGGAGCTATGGACCATTCATCGGCTCTCTGATAAGGAAGGGAATAGGAAAGTATAATAAAGACAAGGTACAGACACTCAGGAGATGGCAATATGGTCTTGTTAAATAGAGGCTAAACAAAGTCCCCATTTGTTTCCTATTTTCTCCTGGAAAGGGATAACGTACTTCAACTTATTCAGGAAAGGTATTACACGTATGTGCAAAAAAGCCAAAAGTTCAACCCAGAACTGAAGGCCTATCCATCTGGAAAACTCATGATGTGAGTCCTCTTGGAGTACATTTCCAGGCATATCAAGAAGAAGGTCACTGGGAACAGTATAATTTTACCAAGGGTAAACGCCTGTGAAAAGTGGGGTACCACAGAGGTCTGTCCTGGGACCTATCTAGTTTAACATCTTTATCAATGACCTGGAGGAGGTGATGAAGTGCATTGTCATCATGTTTGCAGATTACACCAAATTGGGGTGACCAGCTGATGTGCTCAAGATGAGGGCTCCCATCCAGAGGGACCCAGACAGGCTAAAGGAATAGTCCAAAAGGAACTTTGAAATCATCTGCTATTCACTTGAATTTACATTATCTGGAAGAGGAAAAGGTAAAAAATATAACATTATTTTAATTTTTTTTTTTCAAAAACAATGTTTTGAAAAATTGTGCTGTGCATTTCCCAGAACTCTGTGCGTTACAGAAGCCCTTGTTAGTATGTTGCAAAACAGCTTCATACAACATTTGACAGCTTCTTGAAGGATATGAACACAATTGTACCATCTACTGTTTTCTTATGAAAGGTTAGTTACATTTCTGAAGCTTTTGTTAGCCTGGTGTTTTTCTCAGACCTCCTCCTAAGGCTGCAAATGTTAATGCTAAACTGAGACATTATTATTAACAGATTTTTTCAGACCATGTAGGGTGATTTTTCTGTCTTTCATTTATGACAAACTATTAATGAATTGGCTAGCAACATCTACATCAACAGCGTGGAACACCACCTGCAAGAGATCCTAGCAGACCGCTCTACACCTGTGGACTAAGAGCTCTGGTGCTGGAAGGGGCTGTCTTGGGAGAACTGGGGAGGTCTCTGCCCACCCCTGACTACTCTAAGGGAAGTCTCAGCCCCTCACATCGCCAATACTGAACTAGAATAGAACACAGAATAGCATATCAAACAAAACCAAAATAATTTCTGGCTTACCGTAAACACCAAGCTGCAGACTGTGGCAGTTCACAAGCTGTTGAGACGACTGTTCCCAGGAGAAGGTGGGGGCCTGTTGAAGGGGAACACAAAAGATTTCATAAGTCCTGAGGAAGCTGGTCCCCAGGAGAGTCAGAGTCCTGGACCTGTCCAGGACCTGAGGGCAGCCATGGGGTCAGCAGGGCCAGGCCCTCCCTGACCGGGGCCCATCCACACCACCCAGTGAGGGAGCATAGGCAGCCAGAGCTCGAGAAGAGGGGAAGAGTGGCTGTGCCAGTTGGTACACACACAGCTCTGATGAATTAGTTCAGACTAGAGGTTAAAATGGATCAGTTAAAACTAATTCAGCCACTGTTTGGGCAGCTTGAATGTATGGGTCAGATGACACTGTAAGACCACCCTTGGGTTACCCAGAGCCTGACCAAACAGGATGCAAATCCCTTCATCAAAATTAATCAGGCATGCTGACACACACTTTGCATCACCGATATGTGTGGCAAGGGAGGACAGTGCCACAGAAAAGTTACGCAAGGTAGTAGTGGTTACTGAAGTGGCTGGTGGTACCCAAGTAGAGCATATTTGGTGAACAGGCAGTTTCAGACCACACTGACACATGTACTAACTGTGTTCTTTTTAGGCTACATAAAATAAGCAAATTAAATCCTTTAGTGAGCAGAAGATTTGAAACATGCCAGTCCTGTTTCCAAGGTACCAGAAAAGCTGGCAAGGACTGAGTCAATGCTAGGCATGTGCTTCCAGAGATCAAATTCTGCAGCTGAACCACTGCCTCACATGCGCTCTGCCTTCAGTATTACTCACTTAACTTATCTATAGGTTGTTTTCATCCATAGCCTCAAGGTTTTAAAATTGGAAATTATTATTAACATGTCCTTCTGGTGGGAATCACCGAGTAAAGGTGGGCTAGACTGAGCAGTGTGGAGGGAAAAGCAAATACATTTAAAATTTGAAATGTTTGTGGAGTAATTTGCTGGTGGTGGATCTGAGCACATACACTAGCAAAAAAAAAAAAATTGGTTCAGGGAAAGCAGAGTTAAGAATAGTTCTTCCTCTAACAGATTAACTACGAAGGATCCTACTTCACTCCTAAAAAACCTGGGGAATTCTTCACATTCCCTTTATTTTGCTTGTGTTGGGAGTGGAAGGTAGGGGGTAATTCAAATCACTCTTGCTACAAGCATTTGAGAGCAGCAAGAAATGAAAAGATGCTATTACATAAAGATTACATATCTGCATGCCAGATATCATGTAAAACAAACCAGGAAGTGGCTAACGCTCAGCATGACACAGAGCCACGTCTAAAAATGCTGGAAGTTAAAGAAAACATTGTGGCTTAGACTCATTTTTATATGACTGCAAAGTCTTTAGCGAACTTGACATTATTGAATTCAGTAAATGTTTTGGATATTTGAATATTCAGATACTTCTGCACCTAGCCCATGATATTGTCGCCTAAGATGAACCAAACAAAACCAACCCATAATCGGGCAGTGAGAAAGTTCAGAAATTTGGATCTGATGCTTTCCCTGCCTTTTCTCTGCCTACAACTATGCAAGACAGAGTTTTCTTGGCTGTTTGCAAATACATGCTAAGGACTGATCTTCCTCAGAGGAGAACCTGGGCTGGTGTAGGAGTCATAAACAACATATACAGCCAGTGAGGTCCTGACAGAAATAATTTGCCATGTTGTAAACACTTTAAACATGGACTAGTCATACAGCACTGCTGTTACTTCCAGAACATATAATTTATGAAAATGTATTTATTTGTAGAAGAGATATTTCTATGATCATATTCATGTACTATGACTACTAAGTATTTATGTATTTTTGCATAATGAGTTTGCATATTGTGACTATCAATGCTTAGTTCATCCAATATAAGAGGAAGGAAGAGTTAGTTGCATGATCAGTTCGTGTGAAATCATTAGCATCTGCAAATTAGGAAATTTAAGGAAGTTCAAAAGCAGTAAGGGAAATGATAAACTGAGTCACTTTCTGACTTGCAGCATTAGCTACTCAATACCATACGCAGTAAAAAAGTTAAGTGGTAGAGCAAAACACTTACTGATGCCTGCATAACCACAGCTACAGGTTCAAGTGTCCTTGCTGCTGCAATCCAAAATCAAACAAGACAAAGGAGGAGAGTTTTTTTCAAGAGGAGGTAAGTCTCTCCATGTTGTCTATTGATCTTCTTGTGCCACAGAAGATTTTGTGCAGAACACAAGCGTTTACCAAGAATTAAGTTAGGTTCAGTTATACTAGCACACGTATAAAATCTGGATTACCTTCCTGCTTAAGAAAGTCTAGGCAAAATTTTGGTGATGCTTTAAGCTATTTAATTAAAAATTGCAAATATGTTTATATGTAAAATTTCTGAATATTTCTGCAAGATTTGAGGGAGACTATGAAATGTCTATGATGTCTGTTGCTCTATTTGACATTTGTTATCTGGCCTGTATTTTGCAACAACTGAAAGAACTGCTATTTTCTATACCCTTTCTGTAAATTAATCTAACTAAAAATATGTGGTTTTCTATTTTTTGAAAAAAAGTAAATCACAGAATCTTGGGATGGCTGAGGCTGGAAGGCACTTCTGGATATTGTCCTGTCCCACTCCTTGCTTAGAGCAGGGTCAGCTATAGCAGGTTGCTTGGGGCTTTGCCAGTCAGTATCTCCAAAGTCAGAGACTCCACAACCTCCCTGGAAAACCTCTTCCAGTGGTTGACTGCCCTCACAGTAAAAAGCATTTTCTTGTGTTTAAATTGAATTTCCATTATTTCAGTTTGTGCCCATCGCCTCTTGGCCAGTCAGTGGGCACCACTGAGCAGAGTCTGGCTCCATCTTCCTTACTCCCCACAGCCAGGTATTTATGAGATCTCCCTGAGCCTTCATCTCTCCAGGCGGAACAGTCCCACCTTTCTCAGCCTCTTCTCATATGTCAGAGCCCTCAATCATCTTTGTGGTTCTTTGCTGGACTCCCTCCAGTAGGTCTATATCTTTCTTGTACTGGGGACCCCAGAATTGGACCTAGCACTCCAGGATCACCTCCCTCAACCTGCTGGCAATGCTGTGCCTCATGCAGCCCAGGGTGCCTTTGGTCTTCTTTTCTGCAAGGGCACATTGCTAGCTGATGGCGAGATGTTGTCCAATGGGACCCCCAGGACCTTCGCTGCAAAGTGCTTTCCAGCAGGTCGTCTTCAGCCTGTGCTGGTGTCAGGGGTTGTTCATCTCCAGGTGCTGGACTCGGCACTTCCCTTTGCTGAATTTGATGAGATTCTTGTCAGCCCATTTCTCCAGCCTGTCCAGGTCCCTCTGAAGTGAAATGGTGATATATCAACCACTTCTCCCAGTTTGGTATCATCTACAGAAATCAAAACACTGATTTAAAGACTGAACTAATTCTTGGAAAGTTGCATTTAGGCAACAATATGAGAGTAATATTTCATTGCCTGGTATGCATTGTAAGATTTTTATTCCTATTTCTATGCCTGCTGGTATGCTTAGCAAGTGTATGATACTCTCCATATGTCTGCAATGTATAAACATTAGTTTGTCTGCCATGTATAAGCATTAGTTTATCCTCACATGACCCTATGAGTAAAATACAAATTTTAATTTCTGGAAGTGTTTCATGGGCAGGAGTAATTTTCCCAGAGTCATTCAAGAAAATAAAGTCACTGGCAAAGCTAGGAATTAGAACGAAGGAACATTGGTCTCAGGTGGTATTTTCTGGTAGCATCCTGCACTCACAGCCTAAGAGCAAAGACAATAGACTGTACAGACTAAGACAGTAAGAATTGAAAATGCTTAAGTCAGTATTTAATGGATTCTTTCTGTAAAAACTACTATAGATACATCACAACTTTTAAATGTGACTGTATTTTCCTTCTGACACATTGATATTGAGATCACGCTAAAGCAGATTGAGTTTAACCATGCCTTGCTACAAAAGACTAAATGGACTTCAGATTACCACGGATATGATCACTACTGCTGAGTAAGACACAACATACATCTAGTAACATTAGATAATAGGTTTAGCAATATTTCCCTTGATAAGTTTTTGCTAGTGAAAAAACTGAAGATACAGCCTATGCACATACCTCTAAATAAAAGTGCCGTGGCTTGACCCCAGCCGGCAGCTCAGCCCCACCCAGCCACTCACTCACTCTCTCCTAGTGGGATGGGGGAGAGAATCGGAACAGTAAAAGTGAGAAAACTTGTAGTTTGGGATAAAGACAGTTTAATAGGTAAAGCAAAAGTGGCGCACACAAGTAAAACAAACCAAGGAATTCATTCCCCACTTCCCATGGGCAGACCGGTGTTCAGTCATCTCCAGGAAAGCAGGGCTCCGTCATGTGTAACGGTGACTTGGGAAGACAAACGCCATCACTCTGAACGTCCCTCCTTTTCTTCTTCTTCCCCCAAATGTATATGCTCAACATGACGTCATATGGTATGGGATATCCCTTGGGTCATTGGGGTCAGCTGTCCCAGCTGTGTCCCCTCCCAACTCCTTGTGCCCCTCCCAGCCTCCTCGCTGGTGGGGTGGGATGAGAGGCAGAAAAGGCCTTGGCTCTGTGCAAGCCCTGCTCAGCAATAGCTAAAACATCCCTGAGTTATCAGTGCTGTTTTCAGCACAAATCCAAAACACAGCCCCATAGCACCTACTGTGAGGACAATGAACTCTACCTCAGCCAAAACTAGTATAAAAAGAAAGCTCCAAGGCCAAGTATCACTGGCCGGCTTGTACTCACATAGCTTGGGTGCATAGATTAGGTTTATAAAAAACCTGTCTTGGAGAGAGCTAATGAGTGAGCTAAGAATTGAGGAGTGTGGAAACCAGGCATTTGAGTCCCCTCTGGGGCCCTCCCCTACATAGCAGGGTAGACACAGCTCCTATATCTCTTATCCTGCCTGCAGGCCAGAGAAAAGCCAGAGAACCTGGCTATGTGTTGGTACATTCAGCTGAGGTGATAGAGAGAACATAGGCACAACCCAACATGAATCCTTTCTTGTGTAATTTGCTTTAAAAGTCAGTCAGCTGTGAAACACAAATCCTTTGGGAAGCAAACCCCCTTAGCACTGTGGTCAATGGAAATGGTGATTTCTTATTCCCACTGCAAGCCCAATGACACGTCCAGAGCCTGGAGGCAATGGTGCCAGCAAGCAGGCAGGGCTGCAGATGACTCCTTCGGCAGTTCGCCAGGCAGGCATTTCCGTGAGAAAGCGTGGAGAGTGCTTGCAGTATGGGGCTGCTGTCATGCGTAGGAAACCTGAGGGAGATCCTGAAAGCAGAGGAGTCATGAGAGCAGATAGAGGGAGATGAAAAGAAGAATGAGGCAAAGACTGTAAAGGAAAGGTAAGCAGACTGTTGCCAGAGAATAGGAAAACAAATGCCTAAAAAGGAACATAGGATGAGGAAAGGAAGGCGAAAAGGTTAATAATGACTGAACAGATTGCACAAAACGGAGAAAAATATGCTTATATGAAAAGGGGTAGGCTAGAAGGACAACAGGTCTCGAGGTTCCTATGTGCATTACTGGGGAGGTCACTGAGAGCATGGGAATGTGGAAATAACTGGTGATACCAATATCTCACATAGCATTACACAGCCAGTCCTCCGTACTCTTTGTACTTAAGATTCTTCAGTATCACTTCCCAGCAGATGTGGCCACATCCTTACTGTAGCAAGATGATTTACAAAGAAAAGATTGATGCTGCAAGAGATAAGCAGAGGAGTCAGGCTACAGTGAAGAGTCTGTCTCTGTTGCAGACCCAACATGGTATCCTGTCCTGGCTTGATTCCTGGAGACAATGACGGATGGGTCACATCAAGCCAATTTCCATGAAATGTGAGGTGCCTCCTGGAAATATTCAAGACTTCAGCTTGCTTGGAGGGTCTATCTGGGTTTTTGCTTTCAACACAAGCAGAGTCAGTCTGAAATCAGCACTCTGAAATGACTGTTAAAATAAATATAGAAGGACAGGCAAGTAACAAAATATTACCGTATTTCTCTTTTTCCTGAGTTTGTAAGAATTTACCTCACAGTCTTAGAATTAACCTTAGCAATACCTGCAATCAAGAAAATTGCCACCAGGAAGTTACACTACTAGGTAATACTAAAACAAACAAACAAACAAAAACATTAATCAATGTTGCTTCTTCATGTAGAAAAAAAAAAGAGAAAAACAAATGCTGGGAATAGAGGAATCTCTTCCAAAGAGGTTTAACTTCCTCTGAGAAAAGGAAAATGGTACCTAAGATGCAGATATATTTGACAAGAGGTGATGTCAGTGTTTGACTAGCTCTGCTCAGACCTCCACACCACAGGAATGAATGTGGTGTCGTCCTTTGCGGGTACTCACACTTCCTTTGTAATGTAAATTCCCTACAGTGACCTGTAATATCTTGGTTTCCAACTCGTTGGTTTCTGACACTGCAACTAGCAAAAATTTGAAGTAAACTGTTCTGGGGTGAGGGACGTAAACCTCTAAGAACAGAGGGAGTTAATGTAGTTTGAAAAGTGGAGAGCCATTTGTGATAATGATAAAAATACTGTGGTGGTTTGACCTTGGCTGGCCACCATGTGCCCACCAAGCCGCTCTCTCACTCCCCCTCTTCTTTATTCTCTACTTCCCATCAGCAGATGATATCCAGCCACTCCCTGGGAAGGACGGCCTCAGTACACACAGCAGCTGCTTTGGAAAACAAATGCCTTAATAACAAATGCCTCCTCCCACCCCAGTCCTCCTTTCTCCCAGATTTATACACTGAGCACAATGTCATATGGTATAGAATATCCCTATGGTCAGTTGGGGTCAGCTCTCCTGACTGTTGTGTCCCTTCCCAACCTCTTGCCCACCCCCATCCTACTGGCCTTTGCACGGTGGTTGGGATGGGGTCGGAGAGACGGCCTTGATGCTGTGCGAGCACTGCTCCGCAACAGCCAAAACACTGGGGTGTTACCAACACCATTCTAGATACAAATACAAAGCGTGGCACTATATGGGCTGCTTTGGGGAAACTTAACTCCAGCCCAGCCAGAACCAAGTGTTTCTTATGCTAGAGAAGGACAACACATGAAAGTACAGCCATGAGCTACCTTGTTGAACCGGGCAGCATTGCCAACCCCCTCCTACGCTCACATAGCCTGCAAGGGGAGGCATAGCCTCCTTCACATGGTCTATACAATGCTTCACCAGAGAAAATATTCACACACTCTGTGAGACAAGAAAAGAAAAAAGTAGGCAAAAGAAACCTCAAAACCTGACCAGGTATAAGATTTGGTTGCTGCTTAAAAAAATGCCTTTAGGAAAAAGACTTCCAAATCAAAGAAACTCAGCAGAGGGAAGCAGAAAATCAAATATATAAAAAATAGGAAGACACTAAAAAGGTTAATAAGACTTCTGTATAGCAATAGTCAAAGACTTTAAAACAAGCAGTGAGAAATTATTTCTGTGTTCCAGAAGCAGTGAATGGAATTCAACCAGATGTCCATTGACTGTAACAGGAGCCTAAACAACTAGTGCTTGTGTAAATACTGACTTGTAGATACTTTTAGGTGTCTTAATATCAAATTTCATCCCACATAAGCTATCTGCAGGTACACTAATAGATCTGTTTCATTATCAAGACATAATGGAGGCAAGTCAAGAGGGGAAATAAACACTGGAAAAATATCTTGTCTTTGTAGCATTCCCCATTGGAAAGGATCATTACCATGTATTATGACACTTCAGGAAGCTGGACTGAAAAACACACAAAGATGACAGTAGGTTCTAGAAAATGCTGACAACTTACAGAAAGAAAGTTGTAGGTGCAGAGGAGCAGAAATACCAAGAATGATGATGTACATTGTTTGTGATTATGTAAATCTTTGTTCAAATGAACTGTACATGAAGACTTGAGACTCACATTCTCTAAAATAGCCCTAAGTAGGTTCAGTAATTTTTCCTAGCCTCTCAAGTATATTTTATAGCCCAAGTTCAATTGTATATCACTGCAGTTATATTAGTTTAAAATTATTATGAACATAGTTCTATGAGCTAGCATCATATTTTGATTACAAAGCAGTCATCCTCAAAGTTTAATAATGTCCACAGTAAGATTCAACAGTGTCAGGACCCAAAACAAATAATAACAAAGAAAGTGTAGAAAATAGTATCTTATTTAATAGTGGGATACAGTAAACTACACCTAACAACTGGCATTCTTTAGGATATTCAGTTTTCCATGAAAAGAGGTGAAAAGTGAGGGACCATATATAAGAATGAAAAATTCATTCAGGTTTGTCAGGAACTGACAGAAGTGTCATCAAGCTTATGATAAATGCTGCTATTTGGGATATTCAGGACAAGGAAAAGCAGCTGAATCCAGGGTTATCCAGTGCCAAATGGCCTTTGGAAAGGCCCATCAAAATTCCAGCTTCTAAGGTACTTTTCTGAATGGAAAGCTGTTCTTAGCTGGTCTGTGGTCAGAAAAGAAAAGAAGAAAAGATGATAGAAAATAGCGCTGAAGTTGCTAAATAACATATACAAAACCAACAGTATGTCCACTGTCAGCTTTGATCTTTGCCTCCAGGAGAAGAATGAGAAGTGATTCAGGGCACTGCTCTAAACATTATTTTAAGGGTTATTAAGGCCTTACTACAGGAAAACTTGAAATCAGCCATGAAAGACTTTGAAGCAAGACTTCTTTGCCACAGTCAAAAAAAGGTAAGCACATCAGCATTTAATTCCTGCTAAAACATGACAGAGAGTGAGACCTTTCTCTTCCTTCTTTGCTTAGACAGTTCAGATCTCATGGACTTTTTCCATGCACTCCTAAAACATGCTGGCAGGAGCAGGTACAGGTTCTGAACATGCCTGGTGGTGATGCTGGCTTTAACGGAGCACTCATGGAGAAGCGAGTCATCCACACCCTGACATAACCAAAAGCCAAACCATCCACTTCCCAAAAGGCACCTTCAACAAATGGTTGAAAGCCAGTCTAAATGCTCACTTTGCAGCAGAAGCTGAAGCATTGAGAAAGAAAATCTGCAGTGATGTTCACAGGATCGGAAAGCAAGAAAATCTGACTTTCTAATGGTATAGTTAGGATAGATACGTGGGTCAATAGTAATCCTGAATCATGGTCTCTGCACCAAATACAGCGAGTGTATAGAATCATAATGAGAGTGTACAATGAGTGTATGTATCATAATGAGAGTCTGTGGCCTCTCTACCTCAAACCGTTGTGCTGTAATAGACAATAGTGAGACTATTCAGTTCTTTCAAAGAAGAGGTGCCTGTCAGACATCCTGAAGCACACCCTCTGCTTGGCTTTTCTAAAGAATATTTTCTAGAGGTGAATTAGACAGCATCTTTGACTCCTCCCATGAGAAAAAAAGAAGGTTTGCAGAAAGCAAAGTACACTTTGGCATCATTTTCCTCTTCTTTTTTTATTTTTTTTTTTTTTCCCTGAAGGCTTCATTTTCTCTTTCCAGGGATGTTTGATACTCTTGGACTCATTTGCATGATTTGGTGGTGTATGATGCCATTTCATCCCTTGCATGCTGACATCCAGTGTACGGGGTGTAAGTATGTTTTTGCAGATATAATCTGAGAAACAGTGTTTAATTCTTCATTATCAGAGATATTTGCAATTAATCTGGCAATTGTCGTCTTAAGCCTGACAGATTCTATCCTCTGCATTCAACAAAAACAATAGCATATCCCTAATGAATTTATTCTGTGACCCTTTCAGCAGAGGCACAAGAATCACCTATTACAAACGTGAAAATGAATTGGAGAAAAATGGAACTGTCCTGGGAGAGCAGTAAGAATTTCTCCAAGTACAAATGTACCATCATGGACAGGGACGTAGAAAGTATAGAGAAAGAGGTAAACTTGTTATTCATGGAGATAAGTAATTGCACCTTTTTCTTTACCTTTTATTGATTTCACTTACTTTGAAAAAATTAATCAGTTGCAGGTAAAATCTGAGCAGTGGCTGTTTTCAGTCTACAGCTTGATCTGTCAGGGGCTGTGGAAAGCTGTCACCAAGGCCAGGGTGCATTTGCTGCAGCAGGAGCATCCCGTGCATGCCACAGAACTGAAGTTCTGGTACCAAAGTGGAAAGGAGGAGACAGCCTGAACTGTACTGACGTTGAATCATGAACAGGGATGTAGCTGCTGAAAAAAGGGGCTGTGAGACTGAGACTCCTAGAGAATGTAGAGAGACAGAGCAAGAGACCCTTCAAATAAAAAAATAATTCCCCAAACACTGTCATGGATTTTCATTATCTCAAGTTCTTCACTTGTTTCCTGGTAAATTGGATCATGCCTGTATCACATGTTATGTTATAAGCCCACATTATCCAAACAAAAAACTTTGACAGAAAAAAAGGTAGAGATGGCTTATTTAGCTTAGCAAAGCAGATGTCTTAATTAGAAATACATATTACAAGAACATATCACATCTTTACTGAAGATTATAATGCCATAGACACCTTTCTGACCCCTGGGGAGGTCAGACAAGGACTTCTATTTTGCTTAATCCTTTGATTAAATTCCATTGTGGTTCCCCTATCTATTAACCATCTTCTGTTAGGCCACTGGGGTACTATTAGCCTTCTCTAATAGTTGCACACTAGCGTAGCATCCAACTGCCAAGCTGCGAAGCTTTTTGTGCAGTTATGCTTTTGATCACTCAGCTCCACTCTACATCACCTTCAAGTGGTAAAGGAAAGAGTTAGCCTAAAACACATAACATACGCAAAATTTTGGTTCTATGAATTGAGTTTCTGAGTTGCACTTCCATAGCCAGCATTATCTAACACCAGCAGAATTAAAACACAGAAATAAAACATCAGCATGTTCTTTTCCAGGTGAACAGCCCACTCTGCAGGTTTCCAGTGGAACAATACATGCCTCTGCACAAAGGGGTATTCTTTATCATTGAAGTGCCAAACACAAACACCTCAAAAAAATGCACCTTTATCCCTGGAGGTAATGTCTATAGTCTGGATAAGGTTTTCTCCATTTGCAAACTTTTAAAGGCAAACATGGCCTCAGAAAACAATTTCTTACACAGTAGGTAACTAACCGCTTTATTTTCTATTAATAATGATTTTTTGCAGATCTGCTAAAATTATTTGCTCTGTAATGAATGTTTCCACAGTTCTGCAAGAGATGCATTATTACAAATGTGTCAGTAATTGCATTATTCTCTTTCATACTAGGGCTCCAAAACGTCACTAAATTACAGTGGTTTAAGGGTGGATTCAAATAATTGTTCTGGCTGTTACAAATTAAGATGTTAGCACCCATTTCTTTATTAAATGCTTTTCTGCTGGGCTGTTGGTGAGTTTGTCAGGAGCCAGACCACAAAACTACCTAAAGGTAGAGTCTGGAGAGCAGTGAAATCCATAAATCGGGAGGAGGAGAGGGAAGGAAATGCCGGTGGTAAGCAGCCAAGGGCAAACCGAATGTACTGATCTCCTAATCTGGCCCTGGCGTGCACATCCAGGTGCACACACAGACAGACACACGCACACACACATGCAGGTTCCCCCAACTGCTGTGCACCCATCGAGCTGAGCCAACTGTTTACAAAGATATTCTGAGCCTGCCCCATGTGGGAGTTAATCAAAGTGGGATTTAGGCAGATCCTAGTTTCATAATCCCAAACCTGAAATTTTTACAGCTTGTTTTCCACTTCCTTCTCAACTCAGTTCTCCACTGAAATTGCTCAGTCACCAGCGCTCCTGCAACTGTGAGCAACTGAGGTATTTCAGACTCGACAGAGGTGATGAGATTAGCCACTTGCTCATATCTGAGCAGAGAAAGCACTCCCTACTCATCTCTTTCTGGGGACTTGACAGAGGAAACACTCTCACGGTGACTCTCGAAACACAAGCCAGGACACGCTGCCTCTTAAAACCTCTTGCTTTTGGTGTTCCTCCTCAGCTGGTCCTAGCCTCCAAGCCTGCAAATTCCCCAGGGGGTTTCCCCCTGCTTCCACAAAGGTGGAAGTATTCCCTCAGCGCTGGGGGCAGAAGGGGGCTGGAGGTAGTAGCGGAGAAAGCTTTCACCCTTCCGCTGAAGTTGGGGTATGCCGCAGAAAGAAGAAAACTGGCTGAAGAAAAGAGAAGGAGGCTAAGCACACCTGCACAGCCCGGTCACGAGGGAGCTTCTGAAGAAACGAGGTTCCCTCTTCAGTGTGCTTCAGAAAAGGAGGAGATCAAGTCACTGTCACCCACATCAGGGTGGAAAGATCTAGCCAGGAGGCTCTTTGATCGGAGGGTAGAAAGTCCCATCTGTTTAAATGCTGTGGGTAAACACTTCAGAAGTGGATTCCTGGGCATTAATTGGTAAAGGAGAAATACTTCTCTCTGTAGCACCACGGATGGTGTTAAAAGGCAATGTACCTTCCTTTACCTGTGTGAATGCTCTACTCACTCCCAGATTTCACAGTTCAGAGGCAGTCAAAATAGGGTGAGAGTCCAGCTTTCTCTCAGTTGTTATTCCTAACCCAAGCAATAACCAGCTGGAGTTGCAGGCGTCTAACATATCTAAGTGTGTGCCAAGATCCTCCAGCTTGGAGCAGTCGCACAATTTTTCCCCGTCACAGACATTTCTGTGTTTGCAGGCATGAATGGGTCAGCCATTGAAAACTTCTCCTGTGTGATTTATAACATTTCCCTCATGAACTGCACTTGGCAGGCAGGCAGGGATGCTCCAGGAGATACCCAATATTTTCTCTACTGGCAGAACTCGAGGTAAGTGGGTCTGCTTGAGTCTGAATTCTCATTCGACACATCACACTGCCCACCTTTAACTAGAATACCTTGCTATATACAGAGAGGATGAAAAGATGGAATGCGAGCTTTACATTAAAGATGAAAATGGCAGAAACATAGGATGTAGATTCCAAAATGTGAGGATAGAGACTGAAAAAGCTTACTTCCTGGTGAACGGGTCTAGCAAAGACTCCCTGATCCAGTTCTATGATGAGTACATTCAACTGTATAAAATTGGTAAGTGAACATTTTTATATTATTACTGTTTTATAAAATAAGGAAGTGGGGAATTTTTCTCTGAAGAGAAAAGAAGAATATAACAAGTTCTGTAGCCACCGCAGGATCCTGCACTGCAGAACAGACTTCGCTCCTGATAGCTGACAGAATATAGTTCCAAAAAATTAACTAAAACAAGCAAAGGCAGAGGCAGCCTGAAATAACTGCTCAGTGAAGTGGTGTGAAGATATCCATGGAATTCAAGTGATAAAACGCAATGGTTAGACTTACAAGGCCACCTTTCTGATGGGTTCATTTTTCCATCCCTTAATTTCACACCTCTCTGAGAGCCACAAGAGCTACGTGTCCTAAAACCAGGAGGGTTCAACTTGCAAATGAAGACTAGTGTTAGTTAAATATGTGGGTACCTATGTCTGAGCTTGGTGTTTAAGCTCCAACAGAGATCTGTGACAGGATTCAGTTGCCTAAAAACATGCCTCTAGTGTCACTTGAGACCCCTTCCAACACTTGAGGCATGCAGAAGGCTTGCAGATGTGGCCCAAGACCTGTAAGACACCAGGGTCCTCCCGGGTGTCCTAAGCCATCTGAAATGCCCAGCCTGAGACCGAGTCCTGCCTGCAGCTGATGCAGGCTGTAAAGCCCAGAGCTGTTCAGATGAGCACGCCAGCTCCATGGTATGCCAAAGAGCTCTGCAGACATCATGGGCACTACTGATGAGGTCTCTGTTGACTATAGTGGTTAGACACTTAGGTCACACCTAGTCAACTATATTGTAGGCACTCAAATTCAGATGGTTTGATTTTCTACATGAATAATCCACAAGCACAAAAACTTGCATCTTTTTTTTCCTATGGAGATTTGCACTGTCAATGTGAAATTTAGATGAAGAAGAAAATGCTGGTTGTACTACTTACACAAAATCCTTCATATGTTTCCTACATGAACTTCAGTTACTTCAGATGTCCAACAACTGAAGTGATAAATTCTCAAGTTTTGCTACTGTATTTTACTCCTGTTAACCAGATAACATTTGTCAACGTCAATGGCACACAGTTGTACATCAGTTGCCTCAATCTCTCATGTATTTTGCTATGAACACATGAGTTGTAGCTGGTTACTGATCATGTCTACATTAATTATGTCATTTCTTTCCAGAAATACTCACTCCTCCATTAAATGTCACTGCCAAGTGTACTGGAGATTCAGCGGGTTGCACAATTACATGGCAACCACCCCTTACAAGTCATGTGGAAAACATAAAGTGTTTTCTGTATGAAATTAGCATACAAAATAAGGTAAAAACAATTTCTTGGTTTTTATTTGGCACCATACCTACATACATGCATATCTGTAATGTGCAAACTTGTGTTTCCTTTCTTTATTAACTTCTCTCTCATAAGCTGTGCTGTCCTCCTGTTCCAGCTCTGCTGGTCTCGAATCCCACCACTCATGACCTTATTTCAAACTAATCAGAGGTGCAAAGCAGAAAAGCAGAGGAGAGCAGGGAAATGTTATGAGGGGTCTCTGTCCAACAACAGGGAGAGCACCTGTGATGCTTTCCTGCATGAGCGTGTCTCACAGAAGATGACCGGGTAACGGCATCCTGCGATCTGCAATGAGGGCACTGCCTTGGTGGCTGCCTCCAGCCCAGGCTAGGGCCCCTCATACTGGCCCTGCTTCCCAGGGCACCTCGGCTTCGGCCACTCCGTTGGCATTTTGCAGGTGCTGGATATCTCACAGCTGCCCCTCAGTTTCAACACGTGGGACTGTTTTGCCCCCCTCAGCCTACACACCTCTCCTCCACCACCTTTCCTGCCGTCTGTCGCCCTTCGGCAGCCTTCCCTCAGATGCCAACCTTCCCCTGGAGCCGGGTTGATCCAACCCAACCCCTGCCTGTCTACACAGTGTCTGCCAAAACCCCCGTTTTGAAACCAGCGCTGAAACAGAAGCCACTCTTCTGAAAAATTAGATACCATCACCTCAGGGGAAAGTTCACAGAGGCCCAGGGTAGATGTCCGCAATGGATGCGTTTGCTTTTCAGTCAGTTACCCTCTACTCTCTCTGCAGTCAGGTGTGGTGTTACCCATCTCCTTCCAAGGTAGACGACAGACAAATCATGCCCCTAAAGTGCTTCTTTCTTTCTGTTGGCTATAAAAGAGGAACCTAAAATGACTGTCATCTCAGATGTAAACACGTACGTACCAGAACTGAGCTGGGATTTCTCCTACACTATAGGCAGAGCACTGCCAACTTACCATAGTGACCCCAGGCAAAGGGCAGGACAACACAGAGTGTGTACTTCACCATAGCCGAGGTATGTCTGGTTTCCACCAAGTACAATGGCACAGAGAGGTTGAGGTGTCAAATTGTCCTCCACAAATCCCAGTGCCTAAAGGACCTGATTTTAACACCCCTAAGGACAACGGGCAGGAAAATTCTTTGAGCCCAGCAGTTCGAAAAGGAGGCAAGTAATAGCACTCTTCCTCCTCACCCCACGGATACCACGGATACCTGTTTTACCATTACATTATTGCCACATCTGGACAACGTCTGCATCGTGACAAATCAGTGCTCCCCACCTACCCCATTTCCCAGTCACCGTCAGTTCACCAGCTTACCGTAGTGGCAATTTCTTAGGCATTTGTAACACAAGGCCATTACAGGACAGAACAGCCAAGGGTTAAACATAAATATACAACTGCAATAAAGCATACATCATTAAAACTCATTAATTCATTCAAAACAAGGCCTGCAGCTTGCAGGCTGTTTGAATCGTCTGGATTTTGTATCTTGCATGCATTAATAGTATCTACCTTGGTAGCTATTTGAAGGACCAACTGCAGTACACGCAGCTCTCCAGCTGGCCAGTATAATTTGACAGTAAGATCTTGTGTGAAATACTTAGAGTGTTTTACATAAAGATATAGGTTACAACATATGACTGAAGCAATATTATCAAAAAGTCTCTTTTAAAGAAATACACGTTACCTCTTCTTTCCCGTGCTGCAGTCAGAATGAGTGGGGTTCAGTAGATTCCTATATTTGGGTGTGAAATTTATCTCACAGACCGAGACACTTTAATGTAGGTGCCTGCAAAGGAGCATGGATATCCCGTAACTGTCAATGCACATCTAGGGCTTTGTGCAGCTGAGCAGTAGGTGCCTCATTCCCCTTAAGGTGCTATAGGTACTGAAGGTACCAGAGGTACCTACATGGAGGTGGCAGATATCACTCACACCTTTTGGGAGGGGCCATCAGAGGTAAGGCAACTAAATTTTTAGTAATTCATTTGCACCCTCCCCATTCACAGCACAGGCTGATGACTTCCATCATGACCTAAGTTGAAAGAGTTCGGCTGAAAATGAGTAATGGGGAAATACTAGTCTGCTTGATAATGTGACATACACAGCAGGTGTATTTTCTGACTTGAGACATTCCTTCCAACAACATCTTTCTGACTTTTCCATAATGCCAGCTATTCTTCTGACACTACATGCGATAGATGTTTCCAGGACCTCAGCTTTTAAATGTCTTCTGGGATCCTTGCAAAAATCATTGCTGTTGATTTTGTTCACTCATTTTTGAACCTATTCTTTTTTCAAAATTTTCAGGTTCTTTGATCCAGGTCAATGTTTGATTCTAGTTACTTAAATTTTGATTGTATGGGATGTGTAAGTAGCTCTTCACAGTACTTTGGGGAAAGCCCCCGAGTATGGATCACGCAGATATCTAACAAAGACTTTTACTGGAAGGAGGGTAAATTTGCTGTTCACATCAATTTTCTGCCCCATGTTATCGAACTATTGTGAAAACACAGCTCCCAGATCTGCTGTGTTTGGATGATGACTTGATTGCTGGTGTCATTTGGATATACTTCTGCTGGATGAGAATGCACAGTGTAAACATGCCCTTAGAGGCAAATACAGCTTCTCACAACCACTGATGAATAATTCATGTTTCCTTCCTCTTCTAAAATGAAATGGAGGAAGTCAAAACTCTGAATAAAGTGCTATACTCTGGGACATTACTGGAGCAGAATATCCAATGGATTTTTCAGTTTAAAGTTACATATGATCTTTATAAGCAAGAAAATGAGAACAAAAGAGGCAGAAATATTTGATTATTTGACAAGAAAATAATAAAAATGAAGATTTGTCTTTGGTTTGCAGGATGAGCCCAAAGAAGAGAAAAAGGATCCTCCTCCAAAAGTAAGTATTCTTGTCATATATAAATTTGTGCTTTTGCCCACTTAAGCATGTAAATATCACTATATAAAACATACTTACTTCTAGAATTATAGTTTTTGTATCAGTATAGCAATGAGAGTTCAGAAAAATATGTTCCTGTGGTATCTTTATGTGTAAACTTAATACATCCCTTTTGGATGGGGTAGCTTAGACTAGGCAGAATTTTCCATACATTTCACAAAAATTCATACTTCCCATTCACAGTACAAATAGATTTTGCTTAAGACAGATGTGACATTTTGGTTAATAAAAATTGGAAACATTCTCTTTCTCATATCTGTTGGTGGAAAAATACCACTGTAGTTCAGGACAGCTAGACAGAGGGAATGCTGAGATCTTCAAAATCTGTGGAAGAGAATACACACTGTCAGTCTGTCCTTGACAAATAAGTGATCCTCTCAGCCCTG
The DNA here is from genome assembly GCF_000690535.1 of Cariama cristata. Taxonomy (NCBI): domain Eukaryota; kingdom Metazoa; phylum Chordata; class Aves; order Cariamiformes; family Cariamidae; genus Cariama; species Cariama cristata. The sequence goes on along the minus strand of NW_009628257.1, from coordinate 2,784 downwards.
GAAGCATCTTAGTCTTGGCAGATTTCAGACTTTGTATAAAGTACCATGAGGACAGATGATATATATGTTCCTGGATTGTCTCAAAAACATTAAGTCTGTTTAGCAAAGACAGACACTATCCAGGGAATATTTGCATTACTAATCCCTGCAAAGGCTGCAAGGTGAACTTACAGGGTAGTTCTCCAGTTTCAGCTTTCTGTCCTGATTTTTTTAGGATCCATAAACAAGGACAGGGAAAAAAGTGTCCTTAAAGCATCGCAAAATTAATTAAAGATGCAATAAACTTCAAAATACAACTTTAAACTTCAAAAACCAGAAAGATTTGGCGGTAGGATGAACTGATTTATCACAGTTTTAAATTTGGGGAGAAGAATATTTAACTAGTAGATCTCTACAACATCATATAAATTAGTTCTTTAGAAACTGTATCAGGAAATCAAAATCCAAGTTTTGTTAATATTTGCCTATGGGATGAAATGGACAATCTGATTGCTTTGATTTTAGGTAAGGAACAACAGCTACAAATTCCAAAATTACGATGAGAAAAAAAAATACATCCTGAAAATCAGAGCACGTGGAAAAAACTGTCTCGTAAGCTCAAACTGGGGGGAATGGAGCAAACCCATCGAGTTTGGTAAGACTGTGAAATATTATTTTAATTTTTTTTTCAATAGTACCATGTTTGCTTCCCTTTCTCCCTCGCACTCACAGATACGAATAAAAATCTTAATTCTTACTCAATGACATGGAAGGAATCAGGTGGAAATTATTCACATGGAGGAGAAGCTCCAGTACTACAGCAACGGAGGCTGGTATCAGCCTTTGATTAGTTGGGATTGTGAAGGCAGCAGTTACTCAGATGCCAGGGCTACAGGAACAGGTGGAGATAGACCCAGTCTTGTCTTCGGTTCAAAGTGCTCAGGCTGTCTTTCAGTTCTTCAAGTTTTTGCCATGAATATCATCCCCTTCCTTCCACATCTTCCTTTTCACCCTTTTCTCAACACTCTTTTTACAGTTCCATCACTTTTGCTCTGTTATTCGTTCTGTGACTGTTTCTTCTTCTCCTTTTCTGGATTTTTTTTTTAATTATAATTATTTTAGATGTTTGAAATGGTTTAAAATACGTTAAGTGTAGCTGAATTTTTTAACAAGGTTCTGTAAGAAGTCAAGTTGAAGTCCTTCAGATTGTTCAAAAAAATAGGTGAAATTTGCATTCACTACTGACAGTCACAAAAACAGCTCTTTGGCATGCTAAGATCTTTTTCTCTCTTGGATGTTTCAGGTCAAGGGAAAGATTACTCTATTTTTATGATTTTATTTCTGATAGCACTTGGAACAATATCAGTGACAGTGCTCCAATATTGCCTTTTCAAAAGGTAAATCAACCTTATTGATGTAGAAACTATCGATAGAGTACTATTTCTATGAAATCCATTTCTCCTATCTCCTACCTTCCTATCTACAAATTTAAATAATCTGACTATCAGTGTCATGAAGTATTATTACCAGTATTGTTGTGGATGGCACTTTGGCATGCAAGTTCCCTACAAGCGAAAAAGGGGGAAAGGCTGTTTATGTTAGTAAGTGATTGATTCTATCAGAGCCTACAAAACCACTTCTCTTCTTACTTTTAAGCATTTAACATCCACATCGCTTTGAAGCCATTGGCTCCATACAGTACCAGACAAGAGGGAGTCTGGACAAATGAACATGTCATTATTCTGACAAACCTTCTCACTTAGTGGTGGAAGAAAGTTATGTCAGGTGATTTATCAAAAGTCATTGTTTAATAAAGTATATTTACTGTGACTCCCATCACAAAATAAATTTTACTTACCCAAGTGATAAGTGTAATAATAGTTACCTACCAGTCTACACTCAAAATATTTTACTTCTCACTTAGTGATTTGTAGAGCAACAGCTATTGAATCTTGAAAGTAAAAAATGCCCACCACAAAATGTTTGTGTAAGTTCTATTACCAGTATTTTTAATTTCTTCACAATTCCATTTTCTACCCAAAGGTACTGCAGTTGCAAAAGCATATTTTCTTCCATACCACAACCAAGAGACAAATTTAATGCATCAACAGATGAAGATATCCAGGTATGTGTTCTTTTCAATTCAGTCAAATTTGTTAACTATAAACCACAATAGGTCAAAGACTGGAATAATTGGCATATAAAGATGAGCATTAAATTTGGTCCATTAAAAATTAATTTGCTGTCATGCAAAGTATGCTGTTTTGAAACTAGAAATGCTCTATGCCAGTGCTGAGATTAGTGATTATCCTGTATGTATTTGCATCCATATTTAAAGACCAGAGTTAACACTTTTACTGAGATTGGTAACTTCCATGTGTACCAGTTTTGCTGGATTTCCGTTCATACTTTGAAAATAACCTAAGTGAGGAAACATTTTCCATTAGCATTTTCAAATATCAATGATCCTAATACAATGTGAATATATACTTTATGTCTGACCTATATCCACGTAAAAATCCTGTTGCATTGATTCATGAAAAACAACAGGGCCGGAAAGTCTCAGAGCTTAACTAGACTTCTTTTTTGCTTCAGCATAGGATGAGCTATGACCGTTTTGATGTTTTGTGCAAATTGTGTCCGACTGATATTCTGTAGCATCCCTGTGCAGTCTATTTTAATGTATAATTATACCCTTTTAAAAAGCTTTTTTTAATAGCCTGTTTTACAGCACTTAAAATCCATTACTTCTTATCCTTATTCCTTTCCTGTTTACAGTATCATAGTATCATAGTATCATTTGGG
>NW_009628256.1:32602-56779 GCF_000690535.1 Cariama cristata | reverse complement strand
AACTGAGGTGTTGCACCCTCCTGGCCTGGAAGGGCTCGGTGGGGGGGGGTGTCTCCCAGAGCCTAATAACCGCTATAGAAGCGGAGGTTCTGGGTTAATTTGTTCAGCTGGGGCATTCGGAAGGTGCTGGAGGGACTTGAGCGCTTTGCGTTGCTACTTAAACTCTGGAGTTGAGTCTGAGTCCCTCCGAGTTGCCCCTTCGGTTTCAGGGGACGTGCGGGTCTTTCCTAAATTCGGGCTTGAAAAAACACTGTAGAGAGAAATCACCGAGATTAAAAAATAAGTAATTTTCTGGTAAACACCTCAAATAAATCTCGAGTACCGTTGCCGTGTAACTTCTTAGCATTGACCAGCCACTGTTGGCCCCTGCCCGCCGGGCCGGAGGCCCTCCCCGCGGGGGAGGCCATTCCCTCAGGGGCCGGAGAGGAGGGCGGTGTGGAGGGAAGCCAGAGGGGTCCACTTGTGTTCTTCGGGGGTTTTTCGGTTGGTTTTACCTTGTGGGAACATTACTTAAAATCGCCTGAAGCTTTTTTTTTTTTTTCCTCTGGGTGGTAAATACAAAACTCCTCAAGATCTGAAAAAGATTGTGGGGAAAAATTAGTGTACTGTACTGAGTGATGTGTACTAAACTATCCTGTGTTTATTCATAAGGACTGTAAGCATCTCCTAAACTATAAGAAAAAAGATTGGCGTTAAGTGTTTTATACTTTGTGGTTGTTGTTCTTGGAAGTTGAAGGAACTTTTCAGCGTACTTTCTTAAAAGCAAAGTGTGTGCCCAAATGAATCAAAGACGTGAGCTATGGCAAGATATGTACTTGTTCATAGCAGTGAGTTACAAATAACTTTCCACTGAGAAGTGTTTGCTTTTTATTGTACGGTATTGAAGAAGTCTGTTATGTTTATACTAGTAGTGCAGTGCTTCATAGAAAAATGCAGTCTTGGTGCCACAAACTGTCGTTATCTTATAAAGGCTGAACGCTCTGGCTGGTCTTCATACCCTTCAAAATGTTTTTGGAGCAAGAGTCATGCGATAGATTCCTTCCCTTCCAAGGAGGAGATTATCACCATGCCTGTAGAGTTTGGAAACAAAAAATAATTCCAGAGACGCTCTGGTATTCAACAACACAGTTTGTGCAAGATGTAATTTACAGGGCCTAGGAACAAGAGAGCTCAGGAACAGCAGTCCTTGGAGAGATGGAGAACAGGTGTGAGAAGGATGATTGCAGTCACTCTTCAGGTGTCTTTGGGTATGTGTATGTGGGAGATGTGGCTTCTTGTTGCTTATATGATGTTGTGGCAGCAGGCCGATGAGGAAAGAAAGCTCCCTTTTCAGGTGGTGGTCACCTGCTTTTCCTTGTTCTCCTCTCGTAGAGCCAGTTTTCCCAAGGTTTTGCTGTCTGCCATGATGTAACTTCTCCAGTAGGAACAGCTGCCTGCTCCTGTAAAGCAAACAAGCTTCTGTAACATAGTGTTTCTGCTGCTCAGCCCCAGGATTGCTAACTGGGAAGATAATTTCCTGACGTGCTTCTTTAACTTCAGACTCTGAAGCAGATTTCAAAATCTGAGCGGTTGATTTGTACATCCTTTTCCAGGTTGCCCCTTTTGCCCCTCATCACTAGCCTGACAAGTATTAGTTGTAAGGTTGCTCTGTACTTATGAAAGTTGGACAAAATAGAAAGTTAAACAAACAGGTCCATGTGTATATACAATTTACAGAGCTAAATCGAGTCCTGTCATTTGTAAAGCAGACAATCTGCACTGTTTCAGATATTTCGGCTGATAATTGTAGCTGCTGTATGGATAGGAGCACGTCTGCAGGGACTGGCGTGCCGTGTGTTGCTCGCACCACACGCTTCTGCAAGAGTGCCGAAGATGACTAGATCTGAGTGAGCAAGTGGCATGCCGTATGTTTTGCTGGGGAGCAATGCACCTACCTATCTGTTTGATTTTCAAATGCCTCAAGAAATATGGAAATAATAGTTTTATTTGCAAGCACTTAATAGCCATTTGCAGCCAAGAGAGAAAGAGTACTTTTTTTTTTCTCCCCCCGTTTAAGTGGAATTGGAGGGTTCTTTTCAGTATCTTGCACCAGCCAGCTCTTAGGTGACTCTGGTCTGTGAGACTTCTTGATAATAAAGATCAACTCAAGCAGTAGATCCTGATCTAAACAAGAGTGGTAGGAGTAGGGTAGATTAGAGGGACCTTTAGCTCTTTAACAGGTTTCAGGTGTGTTTGGGCAAAAAGGGTAGAGAATAGCCAAAGTGGGTTTTGGTGTTTTCTGTTTTTTGTTTATTTTAAAGGAAAGAAAGAGCTATTCTGTGAACTATGTCAGCTGGACTTTAGTTTTATTCTTTCTTGATAAGCTTCCAGTTCAGATTTCACAAACCGGCTTTGTTTACTGAGTCGTAGTAGGTGCAGTTGCTTGGATTACGGCCATAAAACTGACTTATAGGAGAAGGGACAGCTCTGGTTTTGCTTAAAGTAGTCCCCAGTTTCTTTTTGTTTGTTGGTTTTTGTTTTGTTTTGTTTTTTTAATGTACCAGCAGACTTAGGGACATAGCGAAATCTGTAGACCTGTCCTGATTTTTCCCTAGGAAATACATCAAACCGCTCTGCAAGTGGTGCTTTTATTACACACCTTCGACAACAGTCTCTTTGGTTTATCTTTCACTTGACTGAAGACATTTTATTTCAGGATTCAGACTGAAGGAGTACTGATTCATACAGGAATCAGTAACGCACTGGGTAGTCGATGGTGCTGTCATCGGTAAACCTGTGTGTGAGGAATCTCTTGACCAAACCGAGCATTATCCACTTCAAAAGTTTGAGTCTGAAGTCTCTGCGCTATGGTTACTTTTACTAGCATAATCTGAAAGGCAAGCTGAGCAAGTAAAGCAGGTAACATAAGCGTTAGCTTGAAAGTTTGAGGGAAGATGCGTTTGCTTCTTTCCTGCTGTTCTAGAGGTCCTTGGAGGGTGATAGCTTTCTGTTCAGCTGTACAACCACAAGATTGAGGGCAGGAATCAGATCTGTGTTTAGCTTGAAGGAGAGGTGCTTCTTGTTCCTTCCTCTTTTGCTGCGGAAAACCTTGGCGCATCAAAAATTTTCTGAGCTCTTTTGTGTGTGAATTTTTTCTCCTGCTTTTCCCTTTCAAGGAAAGTGGTGTTGATCAATGCCTTACGCACAGTCAGATTTTATAGCGAGTGCGTGCGGTTCTGTAGCCCCCTGAGGATCCATCCCTCCAGAGTACTGAAATATCTGAATCCTCAATTTTGTCTAAATCCCAGTGGGTTACTTTGTCACTTGCAGGTGTAAGATTGTTGAGATTTTAATATCTCAACTTCGTTGGCATCTGGATGCGTGATGAAAGTCCCAACCAAATTTTTGCAGTTCTTGCTCGAGTGTGTTATTGCATAGGGCAATGGAAGGGATCTCGCTATCTTCCTAGCACTAAGCACAAACTATTAATAGATTACTAAGTCTGCTTTATTCCTACTGTGGATGTTAACTGATGAATCTTCTGAGGTTTGGTTGCCCCTTGCTGTTGTTTGTGTTGTATTTGTAAATTTTCATAGTCACTAGCAGACAATCCAGATATATTGGTGATGATGGAGAATGGATTTTGCAGTGGAGCTCACAGGTAAGCATTTTCATTTGTTCGAAGTGACAACAAAATTATCAGAGTTTGCATTACATCTGTGAATTCCAGGGAAGAGAAAGAAGACACTGAATTTACAAAGCCTACCTAGCCTGTTAAGATAGCAAAAGGTATGTTAGAGCAAAGCTTCTGCTGTAAAATTCAAGAAATAATTGTGTGCAAAAGTGGATACCATTGCTGGTTTATAAAGTCTTTGTTTCAGAAACATTAGATGATTTTTGTATGTTCTAGCACGTGAGTTAATGTTTCTAGAAGTAAACTGTCTGGTGTGGTGGCTTGGGTTGGTTTTTTTTCTCCGGTAGTTTGTGTTCAGTGCAAGGAAGGGTTTGGTGGGGGTTTTTTCAGCTTCTTTGACACTGAATGTCTGTATTGTGGTTTTTAATGTAACCCCACTGAATTCTTAGTTACTTGATGACAGAAGGATTCAGTAGACTCCTTTCTGAACAATATGCTCGATAGTGACCGCAAGGTAAAACGTTAGGAATTCTATGTAAAAGAAATTGAAGACAATTAAAACCTTATTATATTGGTATATAAATGTTCAGAGAGGCCGCTGTCATAATTGCTACCTGCTGTTCTTGTCTTAATCTGGAAAAGGATATCGTAGAACTGAGGAAGGTTCTGGGTGAAGAAACCTGTGAGGAAGATGCAAAATAAACTGTGCCTGCTCACCTGGGAAGAGAGGTGATTCAAAGAAAGATCTGTAAGATGGGGAGTGAGGCTGAGAAAGTGAATAGGCAGCATTTGCGCGTGTCTTGCAGTATAATCGCTAGATAGCATGTGATGGAGTCTCTGGAAAAGAGTACAAAAGTATAGAGAGTTTTAAAAAAAAAACTTACCAGGTCTGTCGGTGATTATTAACGATGATGGTTCGATTGCAGCCTCTTACTTAGGGAGACTTATTCGTGCAAAGCAGGGAGCTGGGTGGAGGTTCCAGTGTTTTATGTTGTTCCCTAAAGCATCCCTTGCTTGCTGTTTAGGAAGCAGCGTACAGGATGCGTGGGTTTTTTCATCCAACCCAGTGTGGTACTTACTTTATGATGGGTGGCCTTCACTGCTGATTTTTGTGCAAATAAAGACAATCCTAGTGTATGGTTGCAGCTTGCAAGAGAAATCTAAAACGTATGCATTGTCAGTTAGCTTGCGGGACTTTGGTTATTGATTGAGCACAGTAATTTAGCTAGGATTATTACATTTACATTTTATGGAAAGGAATTCACTAGGCACATAGGATAACTTGAGATATTTTAGTGTAGTAGGGAGACGATGCTGCAGTTATCTGGAAGGTTACTTGTACTGGCAAGAGGATCTTGAGAACTGGAAGAAACAAAACTTTTAAGCTGAATAGCTGTCATCACATTTGCAAACTTTCTGTAATCTTCTTTATGCTTTACAGATCAAGCTACTGAGAAACATGAAGGAGCAGGTACTTCTGGGATTACTGATCAAGAAAAGGAATTGTCGAGCAGTGCGTTACAAGCTTTTCTGGTAAGACAAAGCCAAACTCTGAGACTTCTAATTTACCACATAACTACTAAATGGGCTTATATAATTATTTTTCCTGTTTTCTTAGCACAGTTGCAAATGTATTGATGGGATATTATATCAAAAGTAGCACTAGTTGTGTTATAAAGCCAGCATGTGCGTTTTCTGTCTGCTGTGATGTGAGAAGACTGAAGGGAATACGTGAACGAAGTGCGCAAGAACATGTTTAATCTTGATTCTCAAAACTTAGTAGCCTTAAAAGCTGTATAATGAGTTGATTAGAAGAAGCAGGCTGCTATTCTGTATCAGTGTTGGAAATGCATGATTTCTCTGAAGAATTAATCACTTCAAGCTAAAAATGTTGCGTTAAAGGGTTTAAAGGAACCATATGTATTTAGAAAACAGGAACCAAACAAACGTTTTTTGCTTTAGCATCTTGCTGTGTTCTTTCACAAAAAGCGTTGTATACTGTTCTGGCACTTTACATTAAAACATATTCTTCAACACATAATACCAACAGGCAGTATTTACTACCTGTTTTGTGTTTCTTGGAAGATTTATTTTTTTGTGTGTTAAAATTCAGGTACTAAGTCTTTCAGTTTACTTCTTTCTTTGTATTGTCTGTTAGTTTTATTTAGTGTGGCAAGTGACAGGAAGTATAATTGCTTTTCCTTTCAATAGATAGGTATCTCAGTCTCCACAATGTCTTGCATAATTCAGTTTTGGATGTGTCAAATAGATCGGGGGAAGAATTTAAATTTGAGATTCCTGCTTGTATGTTGCACTCATTACTTTTTTTTTGTCTGGAACGTGGTTATGTGAAGTGCATGTAGTTGGTCTTTATGCTGACTACAGCTGATGTTGCTCAATGACGTCTTCTTGAGTGGTTTCTAGCTGAATTACTCCTTTTCAATAACTTTTTGCTCATTGGCATTTGAACCTAAGAACTGAAGGCACATGAAAGGGTTGTCTGTTTTCCACCTTGCCCGCAGATCTACATGCCTAAACTACTTTTGATCTGCTGACGATATCATCTTTAGTTTTATACTGGTCCAGTGTATCTTGTTTATCTCATGATTTTTTTTCTTGCTTTAAGAACTCCCTAAGTTCATGGAGTTGTGAGGTGGTGACAGATGTGAGCAGAATTTATCTGGTGCTTTGTTTGCCGATTTTGCTTGCTATTGAGTTGCTGTAAATACCTTTGTGGACTGCCTTGCATCCTGCTTTATCATATTGCACTTCCAATTCCAGTCTTGTTACAATTAATGTGAAATTGTGTATTCTATTCTAGATCCTGTCTAGTAGAGTGGAGTAAAGGACTGTTAGGTGAGGAAAACCATCACAAAATAAGCTGAGCATTGAAGGGCTCAAGGTTTTTAGTCCAGCCGTGGTTAGAAGCCTAGTTGCTGTGATCTGAAAGTTACTCCTGTTGAAGAGAAGCTCTGAGTGTGAACACATGAAGAAAATCACTGGGAGATGATCTGTCTCAGTTGAAGAGTGTGCCAGCAGTTGAGTTGCAAGTCCCTGTGTTTATGCATATGGTCACTAGGCAATCCATGCTGTTGATACTTAGCATTGTGGAAGTACGGCGTGTCAACGTCCTGCTACATCTCTCTGTAAATTGTATAACTCTGCTTTCACAGGAGACTGAAGGAACTGGGATGGTTCTGTTGAGAGTAGCCGCAGAATGGCAGCCTTCTCGGGAAGAGCAGAAGGACCACAGAGCCTTTCTCTCTTGTAATTCTTCCTTTAGTAGAGGAAGTTAGGCAGGAGCCCAGGAGAAGCTCCATGGAAGAGCACTTAAAAAGAAGGAGGGAGTAGAGAGTGGTCGTGGTACTCAAGAGTGTAGCTGTTGATTGTGAAGCCTTGGCAGAGATGGAAACAAATCTCTGGTCTGAGTAACCAGGTTGGAAGTAACCTTGATATGGAAGAGGGGAAGGTGATTATTCCTGTATAGGAATTGAACAGTAGAGAGTGAAGGCTTAACATGGTTCAAAGAGTCTGGAGTTGTCTTTCATTCCTCGATGCCACTAAATTCCTCCTGCACAAACACAGAAGAACTTAGAAATAAGAGCAGAAAGAGGTGAACCATCCTGAAGTCCTTGCCTATTCCTGAGGTCAAAGAAATCGATTTCTTGGGTTAAATCACACCTCAGAAGAGCATCATGCTTGGGTCCTAGTTTCTGTTTAGGCATGCCTAGATGATTGAATACTTCAACTTGTAAAAATGTCATTTAAACCTGTACTGTGAAAATGACACCCTCTTTTTCCAACCTACCTTAAGCTGAATTCCACAGACTAAATTGTAACTCGCAGCTCTCCAGATGAAGTGAAGAATGAACATAAAATGATGGGCTAGGACTTAACGTAAGCAACTGCAGCTGCTCAGTGTACATGTGATGGGGAAAGATTATGAAAACTGAGGAAATAAAGAATCTTGAAACTCAAAATAATATGATGAAGAGAAATCAGAGTAACACTTTTCGTGGAAACATCTGTTTATAATAATTGACGACTCCATTTGTCCTTCCTCCACAAAATCCTTTTTGAAGCTGGGATATGACCTCAACTTTTAGACTTCTCATATGTTTTAATCTGCATAAATAGTGATGTAGGTGTGTAGATGTTTAGTTCACTTCACTTGCTGTTGATAAAGGAAATACTACTATTTTGCTCTCTAAACTTAGAGGGGATACTTTCATTAAAACCTAGTAGCCTGCTAGTTTAAACTTTGTATTTTCTAATGCATGTTTCTGGTGTGTGTGTGATTTCCAGGCTGGAAACTACGATGCTTGCTTACAACACCTAAATACCCTTCAAGACATAAACAAAGATGACTACAAAATAACTTTGAATACTGCTGTTGCAGAGTTCTGTAAAAGTAACCAGACTACAACAGACAATTTGAGACAAACCCTTAACCAGCTGAAGAACCAGGTAACGCAAACGTACTGACATGGCACTTGATTTTGAGTACTGTTACTGGTGGTGAGATCTTCCAATGAAATAGGAATAAAACTTCTGCCCCTTGTCCCCTAGGTTTAATAAAGGAATAAGAAAGTAACGCAGTTTTTAAACCTCTGAGCCTGTTTAATCATTTAGGACACTGTTTTTATAGTTCTGTGTTTAGTTATTGTTGACGTTGATCTGAAACTGAAACGTTTCAGAGATTATAACCATAGAAAGACCTGCTATGTTCTTTCGATAGAAAGTTCCTTAACCTGAAATAGTTTGTGAAATAATAATAAAGTGAAAATGTTACTTTACGGCTCAGTTGATGGCTTTCTATTTCATTGTAGATTTTTTGCCAGATTTATGTGGAACAACAGTAAAGTTTATTAGCTTGTAACTCTCACTGACCTATCTTTAGACAGATTAATGCCTTTGGATTATTTTTTGAAAATATTTGACACTTTTTAAAATCATAGGTGTTGAAAGTTTAATGAAACGAGTAGGGTTTTTTCAGGTTCACTCTGTTGTTGAAGAAATGGACGGTTTAGATGATGTTGAGAACAGTATGCTGTACTACAATCAAGCTGTTATTTTGTATCATCTGCGTCAGTATACTGAAGCTATATCAGTTGGGGAGAAGCTGTACCAGTTTATAGAGCCTTTCGGTACGTAGACAGAAAAGAGTTTTGTTCATGCAATAACTACAGAAAGGTCATTCAGTCTTCCTCGCTTTCGGGCGAGTGATTTGTAATTTGCCTATTATGGTCCTAAAAAAGTAGGTAGGCTTCAGAGTGAAGAATATGTTTTACTTATATCAAGGACAACAATTGAATTTGGGGGGAAGGTACTTCAGAGACATTTAGCAGACAAGTGCAATGAAACACAAATGGATTTTTCACAACTTTAAAAGGTATTTATGTAAATAATATGTACAAGCTAATTAAGTGATTTAAAATCTAGTATTTTGAGTCATCATACAACTTCATGGGTGGGTGTGTATTTGTCAGGGCACTCACATTTTTAAATACCTGCATTAGATCATACATAATTGTATGTGCTCATACCTGAATATAAAGTCTCCAGCTTTTAAGAGCTGTGGCACCCTGTGTAGTGAAATTGCCATACTTGTATGAAATAACTTCATAATCCTTGTTGTATTTTAGAAGTGACGAGGCTCATTACTGTGTGTGTGTGTGTGTGTGTGTGTGTGTGCCTCAATAAATAAAGTAAGTGCTGCCGTGTTTCTCCTTCGGTTCCTCCCAGTTTTCAGCATGCCTATGTGGGACTTAGTGTGTGAAGCCAGCCAAGCAGAGGTGTGTTTGCACAGAATCCTTTGAAGTTCTATGGGATTCTACATATGCATAGGGCTCCATCTGTCTGTTTAGACGTTGCATCTTTGGTGCTGATCTGCTCAGACTAATTCTCAAAATCTAAAAACATGAAATACATGTTAAGCTGTCTTTAGTCTATGCTTTTATGCTGATGCCATTTGAATGAATTACTTGTTTTTTCAGTATACGTAGTTATCTACATATTGTAGATGTCCGCATTTTTTTTCTTATGTAATGTATTGATTTTTCTCATAACATCGCATAGATGCACTTTATAGTCAATTTTTTTTCTTCAGTCATGTTTGGAAGGATTGGTATTAGAGCTATAAAATCATTTTTTCTTCTTTGCTTTATACAGAAGAGAAGTTTGCCCAGGCTGTGTGCTTCTTGCTTGTAGATTTGTATCTGCTAACTTACCAAGCTGAGAAAGCCTTGCATCTGCTGGCTGTTCTGGAAAAAATGATTTCACAGGGCAACAATAACAGCAAGAATGGAAAAAATGAGGTAAGCTTAAAATCGTATGAATGCCACTAAGTCTTTACCATAAGTATGCTTTAACTCAGTCCAAAATTACTCTTTTACATAGTTTTGTAATTCAAAAGTATTTTTAGATCACCTGTAACTTCAGACGGCAGCTTACACATGTTAGTAACTGAGTTAAGTGTATACAGCAGCTGTTTATTCCCTCGCTTTCACCCTTTTCTCTTACTCCCAGGGAGCTAAGAAGTGTTTCTTAAGTCAGAGACTTGCATCGGAAAGACAGTTGTCTTCAGGGTCAAATGTACATAGTTTTCCTTGTTTGTCTTGGATTATGACCACATGAGACCCTAAGCTTGAAAGGGAAGTCAGTGTCAGAGAGGAATTGCAGTTGCGTACCAGAGGATGGAAATCAGGCATCTTTTTTACATAGTATCTGAAAGTATGAGGCATACTTTCAAATGAAATCTTTTGTTTGTGTCTTTTGGAAAAATCAGTAGAATGAGTAGTGGCTTGGAAGGGAAAAAAGGACGCTTCAGTCTTCTCCTGTTGGTGCAATGTCACCCTTAAGATAAAACATTTTATCTTTAAATATATAGTAATTCTACTGAAGAAAATATCATCCTTCTGGGTGAGAAGTACATGCAATATTTGCAAGGCTCATATTTGGGTCTTAACCTCAACTGCAGAGCAACGTAGCATAACACTGATGTTAATATATAATTCTGCTCTTCATAGGCTGCTGGCATTGTTCATGGATTTTCATTGTTAAACTCAAGTTACAGTATTTGGTGGGGTGTGTATTTCTTGACTATTAAATACTTTTTTTTTCCTTCATGTGAGATTAATAAAAATAGCTTATGAAAGAATCTGTAAACTGAATTTAAAAGGTGACTAATAGTAACACTTTTTTTTTTTGTTGTTCGACACTCAGTCAGGTAATAATACAAATAAAGATTCCTCGAATCAAAAAGCTGAAAGTGGAGCTTTAATAGAAGTTGCTAAATCTAAGATACATCAGGTAAGTGCCTGCATATTATTTATGCAAGAACATTAGTTCAAGTTTTCTTTAAACCGAGTGCCATCTGCTTCAAATCTAGATCAGCATGGATTGTGACACTCTCTCTCTCTCCTTGAATTTCATGTTGTAAAACAAAAGAATGAATTTGTCTAACTCTTCCTTTTCGTAAGATCCATGTACAGGAAAAACTGACCTAACACAAACCCCCCGCCCTATTTCAATCCCTGCAGTTTATCCTAATTTTTTTAAACTGCAGTTAGCTGCACTGACTTTATATCTCTTAGACTGCCAACAGTCTAAATCAGCTGAGGTTTTATTTCACTGTACTGTTCTGTGGAAAAATATGTGAAGAAACAAAATGCTTCTCTGTCAGCACTCACTTATTGGTATTTTCAGTTTAGTAGGTAAACGTCTGTGATTAAGAGGTTGGATTATTTTAATTAGTTTGTCTTTTTAAGTGCTAGTATCTGTGTTTGAATATAGAGTACCTGTTGATGATTGAACAAAATGTGCATCTGCTTTCTGTAAATATGAAACCTATGAATTTGTTGTTGAAAGTCTGAATAAAATTTCTTTTTTAGGAAGGCTTTTTGAATACTTTTTACTACCTATTTGTAAGATGTGTATAAAATTTTCTGTAGTGAATCTCTAGACATTGTTTGTCTTGCAAACCTGCACAAGTTACTGGTTTTTATTTAACAAATGTAATTTTTTAACAGTATAAGGTGAGAGCGTATATCCAGATGAAGTCACTAAAAGCATGCAAAAGGGAGATCAAGTCTGTTATGAATACAGCTGGGAATGTAAGTATTCTTAAGGCTGCTGGTTTTCTAATCTAGATCTGTTCTCTATCTTAAAACTGAATTTGCTAACTTTCTTTACAAAGAAAGGTCTTGCTGTGCATGGATGTCTGAAATAATGCTGTATGTAGTCAGTTGGGTTTGTAATCTCTTTTCTGCAAGCGTAATTAATGTAGAATTTTCTTATTTGCACCGTTTTCAGTTGCACAGAAAAATGCACTTTATTGTTAATGGTACCAAAATAAGAGTGAAACACTATGTAATAAACAGGTTCAGTGTGCTTTATCATTTAAGCAGCGCAAACCAAGTTTTAATTTACTATAAATGTTACGGATATTAGAAACTTCTGATGTCATTGGTGGTTTACACCAGTTCATAAAAGATACATAGTTTTGGGGTTTTTTTCTTTTTCTTGAAGTTTTTTTGGAGGCTTACCTCTTGCTAGAAAACAGTTTCTATTTTTATATAGGAGTTCTCAACTCAGAATTACATCTGCCATCCCAGATAAATTCTACATTAACTGGGAAGCAGGGAATGGGAGGAGAGCACTTCCCTTTTGTTGCCAGTCTCAACAGCTGCTAGTTTGACAGAAATCCTTCTGGATCATGAGGTCTCTGTTGGCAGACCGGGAAGATCACAGCCCAGGAGGAAGCTGTTGAACTCCGCAGGGAGGGAAGCGTGGGGAGGAGTGTCCTAGAAGACAGGTTGGAGAAAGATCCTCTTAAACAAAAAGGAGATCCTCTGCACTTAGCCATTGCCCTGACAGAATTCTCTAGAATAGTGTTGGGTTTTAGAGCAGTGACAAAGAGTATGCATGGTTTTGTAGTTCAGAAGAGGTGAGTGTTAATTGTGTGCTCAACAAAGAAATACTACTCTTGAAAGTATTAAGGCCTAAGCCCATGTATTTTTAAAATGGCAGCAGAAGTAAGCTGTTTGTGGAGTGATTTAACGCTAGCAGTAGAAATCGTAAAACAAGAGATAGTTAACTATTGTTTTCTCCTTCACAGTCAGCTCCTTCTCTCTTTCTCAAGAGCAACTTTGAATATTTGAGGGGCAATTATCGTAAAGCGGTCAAACTTTTAAACAGTGCAAACATTGCTGAACATCCAGGCTTCATGAAAACAGGTAAAATAGAAAACCTTTATCCTACGAGTACTTAAATGTGTAGTATAATAGGACTACTCGTTGATACTGATTTTAAGCATATTAATGATTACTTAAGGGAGTAGGCCCTGAATATCATGGGTTTATATGCTGGATATGTTTTCATCTTTCTTGTTGTGCTCATTCATGTAACACTGTGTTCCTCATTGAACGTTCTTCTAGACAATGTGGTGGTTGTCTATGAAAATGGATTTGTGAAGGTGTACATGTAATATTTGCAAGGCTCATATTTGGGTCTCTAAATCAAGACGTGAAACAAAAGGCAATGAACTAGATTTAGAAATGAGACTTCAGATTGTACTCATAGAGGAGACTATAGCAGTCGCAATGATGATTGTGGGGGAAATGCAAATGTTTGGTGAAGTGTTAAGGTTTGACTCCTATTGTATGCCATTTTAGGTTACATCTAGAAAGTATATATGTGTAGACATGCGCAGAAATATAAAGCACATAAATGTGTATAATTTTTTAGATATAGAGGTTATTTATATACTATAAACATATATGTTGTGTATATATACACTCACTGTATATGTAATTGTTTAAATATATTTCAGATTTTAATTGACTGTTTAAAACATCGATTGAAAAATACAGAGAGAAAGCTGTCTTGTGTCAGTAGAGAGAATTTCAAAAATTACTTGTACTCTAAAACTCGTGAATTTCTTTACTGCTTTGTTCAGTGCTGGTTTTGTGATCGTACTCTTAAAAGATCTTACAGCACAAGGAATTATCTAGTAGATACTGCTGCATAGATTGCAATTAGAAGTTGCAGAGTTGGCCCTCAATAAATGTTTTAAACTTCTGTTATTACGGATAAGTTTCACAGAGAGCATTCCAAATATTTACCATAATGCCTATTCTGGCATATTTTGACACTTCTTTTTGAATTTACTGTAACTTACCTTTCCGACAGTTTTTATGCTTAAAGTTCTCTTTATAACTTTTCTGGAAAGTTTTATTTTCATATAACTTTTTTGCGCTAGCTTTCTTGCACAGTAGAAGCTTCATTTAATAGTTTTCCTAGGTTATGATTAAAATAATGTCTAGTTAATTTGCTGATGGTCTATTTCTTGGTTGTTTGGATTTTTAAGCTGTGGGTTTGTTTTTTTTATCAATGGTAACCCTGTAAAGCTTCAGTTACCATCAGATAAGTCAAAAGTTTAATTTTCTGTCCTTTATTATTTAGAAGGAACTTCTTACAGTGTTACTTGAACACAATATATTTAGGAAAGGGAATGCGTTTCCTCCTTGTATGGTTAGGTTGACATATTTGTTTATTTTATAAAACTTAGGCAGGTAACATCATTTGAGAATTTCCTTTCTACAAAAGCCATCTGTTAGAAGACTTGAAGCGCTTGCACTAAGTTCTATGAAAACCTCCAGGTGAACTTAACTTCAACTTGCAATCAGTCAAATGGGCTTTATACCTGACTCTCCTAGAATATAGTGCACAAGATCTGGAAATCTGTGGCTGCTTATATACAGGTCATTTCAGGTCAACTGTCCAAGAGAAGTAGAACGGTATGCAGAAATATAGGTTACTAAAATGCTTGTGAGGGAGGGACGTAACTGCGTAGTACATGAACATCTCACTGAAGAACATGTTTAATAGACTACCATAGTATGCTGGCCCGTGAGAGAGTGGCGGGAGCATTTTAGGGCTCAGTGACATTCTTCAGTTTACAAAAATGGTCTTTTGCTGTTCTCTCAGGTGAATGCTTAAGGTGTATGTTCTGGAATAATCTTGGCTGCATCCACTTTGCAATGGGAAAGCACAATTTAGGAATTTTTTACTTTAAAAAAGCCTTGCAAGAAAACGATAATGCGTGTGCCCAGCTAGGAATGGGCAGCTCAGATCCAGGTAAGACTTTTATGAGATGAAAATTGATGGTGGAAGAGGGGTGGGCAAATCAAGAAAACAGAGAGTACAAGCTTTCAGTAATTATCGGCAAAATTCCTGTTCCATTACTTTGCAGAGGACAGGATTAAGAGACTGAGAATTTTGATTGAAACTTGATTTCAGAGTATAGTTGCTGTTGCCAGAAATAGATGATGAAATATGTTCTTTTTTTTGCTGTTTTCTTTGTGCCATGGGGCTGGGACAATTACTTCTCTCTCATTTATAGTCTTTGTCCATCAGACAGAGAGATAGGACAAAATAAAGTTTCTGTGACCTGTTCCTCATCGTTAAAGATGTTAGTTATAGTCCTGCTGAGAGTAGGTAGAATCACCAGGATTTGAAGGATAGGGAAGGTGTTTGGTTTTGTTTTTAACTTGGAAGATACAGAAAATGTGGAGTGCAGTACTGTTAAATTAGCATTTGGAAGATGGTCTGTTTCTCAGACTTGTATGAGAAATGTTCATCTGTGGTTTAGTTTTATGGTTAGTTTTATCCATCTGCTTTCATTGTAAGCATACAAAAGACAAGAAAATAAACATTACAATAGGTTTTCATTAATAGTACCTAAGTTTTTTTTTTCTTCTCCAAATAAACGATTTCATGATGAAGTGATAATTTTTTCATTTCTTGTTTTCTTTAAAATCTAGTTACGCATTTTATTGTTTTTCCTGTTCTTCCCTGGCCCTGTACCTAAGTGCAGTCTTAGGTACCAGTGTGAAGACAGAAAATGTTTTACGCTTGTCAACAGCAAAGTGGTTTTCTTCTGGAATTTATTTGAGTAACAAAGAAGTGTATTCTCACAAATCGGGGATTCAATATTATTATGTAACATTCAGCCTGAGTGACAAGGAACATAGGTGATTAGCATTTAATGTACTTCAACCTTTATTGAGAATACAATTAGTTTGTCTTTGGTGTCAGCTTTGATGTGGAAGGAATTTATTTACAGAGGGAAGCTAGTGAATTTCTGCAACGAAAGGGTTTTTTGGTAGCTTTTAAGTGTTTCCAACAGCTTCCCTTCTCCTCCCAGAGTTATGTTTTCTGCTCTCCTCAGCTGCACATCCAATATGATGTAATCCTTTTCTGCAGGTAAAAAATTTTCAGGGAGACCTATGTGTACGCTACTGACTAACAAACGGTATGAGCTGCTCTACAATTGTGGAATTCAGCTCTTGCATATTGGGAGGCCCTTAGCTGCCTTTGAATGCCTGATTGAGGCAGTCCAGGTTTATCACTCAAACCCTCGTCTTTGGCTGAGAATAGCAGAATGCTGCATTGCTGCCAATAAAGGGGTAAGTAGATTTGCAAATTCTTTATTTTGGTTGTAGTTACGAAATACATGTCATCACAGAAAGGAAGAAATAATACCTTGAGTTGAACTAGGCATTTTAAAGGCCTAATTTTGCAACACCTCTGCATAAGTCTGGTTTAATTATTTTTGTGTGTATGTGTGTTTCCATGTTTAATCTGAAGCTGCAACAAATGAAGGAAAACCACCATGAAAACAGTGTCTTGAGACCCAGTGTTTAATTGACTTTTCTAAGATCAGAAAAATTTGATTAGGCTATTTGAAAGACTAGCATGAGATGAAACAGAAGCACGTAAGTGGCTGTTGTAACTTTGTGGAAGAGCAACTCTAAGTTTTTGAATTGTGTTTTTTTTTTTTTTTCCTGGAGAGACTGGTTAAGCATGATCTTGTTTTGGCAATTTACCGTCACACCCCTCTGTCATTCCAACTCATAATCTGAACGGGTAATCCTGAGTTGCTTTGAAGTGCATTAGATTTCTCCAAGTCATCTGATGGTTTACCTTACCTGGTCTTGAAATAATTTTGGAAATAAACATAAAGATATTATTTGGAAAGAAACTTGTATTATTCTCTAATGAGGCATCTTCTCCCCAGGGAGGTGGTGGACTCACCATCCCTGGAGGTGTTCAAAAAACGTTTAGATGTAGTGCTTCGAGACATGGTTTAGTGGGTTTAGCGGGCATGGTGGCATCGGGTGTACGGCTGGACTTGATGATCTTTGAGGTCTCTTCCAACCATAATGATTCTATGATTCTATCACTTTATGACAGGAAGAAATATGTTCTTTCTGTAGTGGATGCTCTCTAATTAAAATGTCGGTACTAACATTAATAGTTTGACTTACTATTTATGGATATTTTATGATGCCTCAGCTTTCCACGCACATTTCGTATGGGTTGCAAAATCTTGGGGTTTATGTATATTCATACGTACATAAAATCCATATAAAATAATATATGGAATATATTAAAAACAACCCCACAAGTAATTCTGTCTTTTTTGTGTGAATGGAAGAATTAAACTTGCTCAAGATCTTTTATCTGTACTAAGTTCTGTACTTCCAAGGGTTTCTGTTCCTGGATTGCAGAAATAACAAGGTGAAATTGGAGTTGGTGGCCATTTGTAGTATCCAAAGATGGAAAGTTTTTGTGGCTGTTCTTGGAGGTTTGATACTCACTTTGAGGCTTGATGCACAGGTGGAAGGATTGTTTGGGGTTTTTTTGGAAAATTTTTTTACTGAAACATCTTGGATTTTTATGTTTAGACTCTAGGAATTGCATTACTGCTTCTGAAACAATGAGGTTCTAGCTTAAATTTTAGCTGGAGTAGTAGGAGAAAACATACGCCAATCCAGTAGAGATCCTTTGTTTCTACTTTAAGTTTCAGTCATACCTTTTAGTATCTAGCCTATGTTGCTACTGTTTTAGCAGACAGTAAGGTTAGTCTTTTGATGTTTTAATGAATAGGGTTATTGGATCAGACTGCGGAATAGTCTTGTTTAAAACCAAAGTACAGCACTATGTCCTAGAACTTTTTTGGCAGATGCAAAGACTCTTGTAGAGGACTACTAAAAGTCTTCGGTTAAGGAGAAGCTTCCTTCTTGGGATGTGCTGAATTAATTATTTACAGTTTTCTTGATGTACAAGTCATATAAACTCCTTAAACTTCTCTTTTTTTAATTCTGTCTACTGTAAATCCACTATCCAAATTCAGATGTGGCCTCATTTTATAGGACTAAACTGGATGAAGATAACAAGATGTGCTCTGATTTCCGCTGAAATCTTTGCATGTGATCATCCTTCTCTTCATGCAGCCAAAACTCATCTTAAAGTTTCATTGTTTCCTCACTCAATTGCCGCTAGAGGTTGAGAGGGGTGAGTCTGTAGTGTGGCATAGGCTGAGGAAGCTGCGATCAGCCTTCTTCATCCTGAAGCTGTCGTGATCCCAGCCGCTGAGGAACTGAATCCCTAACTGCTGAGACTTGTCGTTCCGTTGCTGGCAAAGCGGGTGGAAACCCGCTGACAGCAGCGTTTTGCGTGTCCTCTGGGGCATCTTGGTTTCAACCTGTTGAGCCAGGTCTCTTTAGGATAAGCCCATATATTAAAATGCAGAGAGGTGGGGACAGAAGCATTCGTTCTTTTGAACAGAAGACTGCACCAAAATAGGATGTCTATTAAGAGATACCATACTTGATTCCCTGCTTAACTGTAATTCACCCCTCTTGTGTGTGGGC
The DNA here is from genome assembly GCF_000690535.1 of Cariama cristata. Classification (NCBI taxonomy): domain Eukaryota; kingdom Metazoa; phylum Chordata; class Aves; order Cariamiformes; family Cariamidae; genus Cariama; species Cariama cristata. The sequence goes on along the minus strand of NW_009628256.1, from coordinate 38,446 downwards.
GGGATGATGTAATCTATAATTACACGATCCCATGCAGTTATTTCCACAGTATGCCCATTTCACTCGGTGCACAGGATGGGTGGGATTAATTGAACAGATGGCTATAGTCACTCTTATTTTTTATTTTTGCCCCCCTCTGAATTCGTTCTGGTTTCCCCTCTTTGAGTGGCCTCTGTGCCTTTTTTTTTTTTTTTCACTGCACACTGTCTGAATCTTTCCAAGTACAAAATTCATAAATTTTCCCTTGGGCATTTCAATGGTGCTCATTATTTTGGTGTGTCTGTTTCAGCAAAATTAAGAAGGAGAGTCACAGCTTTATAGATGAAGTTTGCTTATATCCCCATTTCGCAGGCACAGCATTGAAGTTTCAAGAGTGTTGGGTCAAAAACGCACACTGACTTTGATTGTGTATGTGCTAGCTAATGTCAGTAAGTTCTGAGTTTTATAAAGCAGAGCGAGTGCAGGAAGAACAGCTTTCTGATTTTGCAGTTTTCTGCGTCTGTCCTAGTGGTTATCACACATAGATAAAGAAGACACAGCTGATCATCTCCAGTGGAAAGCTGGGTATGGGAAACTGGATTAGCGTACGTTTTGTGGCAAAAAACAAAGGTAGGATTCTATTTACAAAGACAGTGTTTAGCAGTCTGAAAAAGGGAAAGACAGACCCTCATGGAGCACTTCATTTACTACAGAACTAGCCAAAGCAGTGATCGTGCCAGGCTCCTGAAGCCTAGCTTTCTGCCTCCTACAGTTGTGGTGCCATATCCTATACCAGGGAGCTTGAATTTAGGTCACAAAACCAGCTTGTCGTTTCCTAAATTTGTGATCTTATGAGAATAAAAATTAACTTTGGATGCTGTTAATATATCAGGCAAAGGGGAGGTGTCTTTAAATTATAAGATAGATTTGCAGTGTGACAAATGAGACCCTAAAATCAATAGCATGTTTAATTTGACCTTGTAACTCGATTTGCAATAATATTGCTTGGTATCTAAGTATGGATTCATGCTTATGCTCTGAACACCATACAGAAAAGTAATATTGCTGAAGCTAATTTTCATCTGCTTTAGTATTTTAGTTTATAAAATATAGATGAAAGATGAATCCCTTTCTCCAGTTTTTTAAACACCTTTTCTGAAGTATGTTCTTCATTGTATGTATTTTTTTTGTGACAGTAAATGTCATTGTCAATATTCATCTTCACAGATTCTGTCTGCCTGTCACAGACTCTATCAATAGTTTCTGATAAATTTTCTGCAAAATGATAGCTATTTAAAATACAGATTTAGGGTAAGTTTTTCCTTACAACTATGACTCTTCATCACTGACTTAACAACTTTGTTGGTAAGTAAAGATGAATCATGGTAGAACAAACAAACGAACATACCCTAGTAAATATGGTGTAGTAATTGGGACTGACAATTAGGCTGCTTTAAGTTTTTTTTTTGACCCGTGCAGAATGTCTGCATACTCAAAAATCTGTTCAATTAATTTAATATAACTTTGCATATGTTGTAGTTCAGCTTCATGCTCCCCATGGAAGGCTTTGAGAGCAGCTTCTTCAGAGAGCATTTTGAATGCTGTGTAAGAAGGGAGAGAAGATGGCAATTGTTACGGGTGCCAATTCTGAATATTATTTGACTGATCATATGATTTCTTTTTAGATATCCTAGCAGTTCTCTTAATACTACTTGGTTCATTGTTCTTTTGCTTTCAAAACAGAGGAGAAACTAGGTCAGTAGGCTATCAGGCAAGCTGTCAGAACTAATCTGTGGTTACACTGTGTGCAGTAAAATCCCTCTGCAACACAAAGACAATAGAAGGTGCCTGATCCTTCCTGGTACTTAAGATTTAAAATTGTACCCATATAAACTATTAATTCTTACATTTTAGCAGGGTTCAAAGTCTTCTTCCAGCTTTCACTTATTTTGACAAGCTCTCCTTCAACAGCGTGATATTTTAGACCTCTTTTTTTTTTTTCTTCCTCCTTTCAGACATCAGAACAAGAGACTAAAGGTCTTCCCAGCAAAAAGGGAATTGTGCAATCTATAGTAGGTCAAGGCTACCACCGTAAGATAGTCCTAGCATCCCAGTCAATACAGAATGTCGTTTATAAGTAAGTATGTTTTCCACGGGCTCTTTATTTTGTTATCGGAGCTTTCTTAAGGATACAGATCTGTTTATCAGGGGGTTTTAAAACTGTCATGGAATAATTTCATTTTGGAATTATTAACATAGTGAAGAGAGAGGCATGCTAAAATGCTTGATGAGTCCTACTTAAACATAATTTGGGTGCCGCCTCTGTGATGGCCAGCAGAGGGTTTAATTCTGTATTCCTTGTAACTAAGGCAGGCCGTTAGAGCTTAACACTGATTTCTCTGGAATTTAGATTTCCAGTTACCTAAATCTGTCCTCTTTTTGTCAGTTAAAAATGTGTATTTTTTCAGTCATCCACTTTAGAAAGGTGCACGAAGAATCTACTTGCTGTGTCATAAAGCTTCAGGAAGTGAAGCCGAGAAAAACAAGAGAACTTCTTGTAATTATGTAGTTGAATCTGCCCGCGCTATTTGGGCATCGTGGTGTACTTTCCATATATAAGAACAGCAAGATACAGAAGTCTTCGTAAATTAAATGCATTGTGTTAAAACATGATTTAACTTTTTTAGGATAAAGTTTTCTCTGCATTCAGATCTTTCTGGAACTCTACTTTTATCTTTTAATTTAGTAGGATTGCTACTCACTGGCTAACTTCTGTGTCTCTTTAAGTGATGGGCAGTCCTCAGCAATACCTGTAGCCAGTATGGAATTTGCAGCAATTTGTCTAAGAAATGCCTTGCTGCTACTACCAGAAGATCAGCAGGAGCCAAAGCAGGAAAATGGATCTAAAACTAGTAATCAACTGGGGGGAAATACAGAAAACAGTGAAAGCAGCGAAGCATGCAGGTAAACAGAATTGCATATCACCCTTTCTTTTTGTCCAAAGTAACTCTGGGCCAACAGTCTGCGTCTACTGCCTATCCCGTTTGGCCAGCAGAGAAAATAACGGATCTGTACATTTTTCTAGCAGTCTTGGGGTGTCCACGGAAATTGGTTGGCTGCTCATTGTTTTAATTGCTGGTATGCTGATTTAAGAATAAAATACTGAGTCTGTTCCTCCCGTTCCTAACAACTTCAATAAATTAGACAGTGAAATTCTTTTTTTCACTGGCCATCTTATTTTCTGTGCTGCAAATGTTAGTTTTCCCACACCCTCCCGCAGTGCGTATTGGTATTTCTCTAATTGTAAGTGAAGTTTCACATATTACAGTGATTTTGTGGGCGCACGCACGTGCGCCATGTACTTGATTCAATATATAAATGTCTAGCAACTCAGTTGTAAACATTTCCTGGTGATCAGATTTGACATCCATCAGCCCTACTATGCTTTGTTGTGTTTGTTTTAGACTAGAAACGGGAAACTAGATTTAGAAGATAAGTAGGAAAGCAGCATGGAGCTATTGCTTAATAAGGTGCATTTTACAAAAAAGAGTTTCAGAAAAATCTCTTTTCTTTCTTAAAGCTTCAGAAAAAGTAACTTGTGTGTCATATGTTAAATAGCAAGAAGGTGTTTTAACTTTTCACATTGATCCTGATGCGTTCCAGACTTCGTTTGGAAGAGTAACTTTGTTGGCCGTAGCCTGCACTTTCGTTAATCACCATTTTGAGAAGGGAAGAGTTACAATAACTACTATGGAAAAAGCAGTTGTGTTAAAACTTGAATTACTTAGTAATGAAAAAACACAATATTTTTGTCAGACCCAAGTACAGATAAATTGTAAGAAGATAAGAGCCATTTGTCACATGGCAGGATTTACTGCACATATGTTGCGTAGGCAGAAGGTGCATCCTCATAGATTCTGAAGTTGCCTGGAGATAGACTAGGGCTGAGGGTCAGTGGCTGTTACTGCTACGATATTTGAAGGCTTTTCTCTGTGACTCTTTCTTCCCAATGACAGTCGTTCCTGTCCAGTGACCAAATGACTTATAAAAGTCTGGGGGTTTTTGTGTGTTTTCTTTTTTCCTTACTGAGGTTGGACCTTGTGAACTAACTTCCCCTGGCAAGCTGTGTGCAGCCCACTGAGGTGAAGCTTCTCTGGTTTAAACGAGACTTCAATTTTCAGCTTATGGGACCCACTAAGAGGCAGTGATGAAAACAAAATGTGGCCCTTACTCAGACAAGACCTACTTTTTTGTTTTGTTTTGGGGGGGTGGTGGTGTTTGGTTTTTGTAGAGAAAGGAAAACATGCCCTGTATGGGAAGATCCTTTACTACCTTCTGCTTTCAAAATCAGACGCTTCTTCAGCTTAAAAAGAATTAAAAAAAGACTTCCTCATATCTCCCAGTGGTCATTGCCAGTTTCAAAATACCCAGCAACAAAGCAGGCTGTTCTTGAATTTGTGTGCCCCATTCTGAAAGATCCTCTAAGGATTTGTTCTTTCTGCCACGGGACCCTCTGCAGGAGAGCAAGACAAGATAGAAGGCATTTGAAGAAAATCACAGTAATTGAATAGGATGGTTTTGAACCAAATCCCACTAATTGAGCAGGCTTGACTCTGAGACAGATTCTTCTGTTATTCACAAGAAAACAGTGAATACTTTCAGTGGTTAAGGGTATTTTTTTAATTAATTTTTAGCAAAGGCATGAGGTATATACGCTACAGCAGTGTTTCCTTGGAGCCTGTTGCTATCTGTTTTGAAGTTACAGTTACCTTACCTGTTTGTAATAAACAGATAGGAAACTACATCAATGAAAAAGTTCTTGTTAGGTGGACAGACTCTGTTTCAATTCTGATTTTTTTTTTTTTTTGATCTGTTGTTTCTAAACCTCAGTGTCTCTCTCTCCCAAGGTGCAGCTGTTAACCTTCTCTTCAATTCTTACTCCAGAAGGAGGTTGTCTTTCAGTTTATTGGAGAGCAAAATTGCAGGCTTCTTAGAGTGAATACTTGCTCCCTCAAAAAGCCAAGTGTAACTTGAACAAAGTGGAATTTTTAGTTTTGTAAAGACATGTTGAAATAACAATAAAAATAAAGGCAGCTAGAAGTCTAAAGGAAGCTGCAGCACTTGGTGGATTATCTTTTTAGAATATTTATGTAATTAGTTTTTAAGATGTCTAGAGAGAGAACTAGTTTACTGCTTTTCTTAGAGGCTAAAAGAAGAGAGGCTACAAATGCAGCGAGTTCTGCATCTCTCCAGTATAAAGTTCTTGTGCTACACCAAACTTCAAAAATAGCTCGAGGCTGTGGAGAATGGCGTGGGTTGTTTGGTCTGTCAGTCAAATCCTTCCCAGCAAATCTCCTGCTTTTTCCTTCCCAAATAGAACAGTTAGGATAAGAGCATGTGCCTCAATTTTTGCATAGCTTCATTTCCCTGTGTTTTAGGCTATACAATTTTTGCTGCCCTTTTAAATTGAGTGAATAAATATCAATGCTTATTAGACTGAGAATTTTTTGACTAATTATTTATAGTCACTCCCTATAATTAATACACACTGTTTTTATTCTAGCAATAAAAGTCATGAAGGGGATAAATTCATTGCAGCTCCACCTTCTTCGCCTTTGAAGAAACAGGAATTAGAAAATTTAAGGCAAGTAAATAATAGAAAATATTCACCACTGAATAAGCCCCCTCTTAAACTGTGCTGTGATTCTGGAGTCATTGCTAGCTTTTATTTTTTTTTTAGTTACTTGCAACATTGACTTGTAACTGTTAATCTAAGGATGCCTTTTTCCAAATGTGTGTGCGTTGTTGGATGGAAAAAAAAAATGCAAGTGGTAAAAGCAGCGATGCTGCTTTCGGATAAGAAGG